>NW_027191638.1:0-6836 GCF_011745625.1 Cladosporium halotolerans | reverse complement strand
CTACCATGAAAACGGCCTTACCTTGGGATTGTATTCTGCATTACGGGCGTGCAACGCGATGGTCTTAAGGTCGAGGCGACAGTCGAGGTTTACCGTAGCAACGACATTTCTTCACAGTGGTGTGTCAGTATGTTGGCCAGGTCGCATGGTTTTTGGTGGGGACCTTGTGCAGTGCTTACTGTAGCGTGGGAATGACTCCACTACCGCCCAGCGAGGTACTAGACGTGGGAGCTGTACACTGCTTGTCGCGTATGTGTGCCTCTCGAGGCGGACTACGGGAGGTGCTGACGTCGTTCATCACGCCCTGCGATGGCTCATCTGTTTGGACAACGCGTTGACTTGGATGCTGCTGAGTTCCTACAAGAGAAAGAAACTTGAGGGGCATAAGTGCTTCGCGAGCACTTCTGTGATCTTAACGCGGAAGGCAAAACATTGCGGAGTGCTTAGACTGCCATCAGCACAAGCGCCAGTCATCTCGGACAACTGCATCGCCGATAGGAAGGGCGGTTAGACAGCCGCGGCGCGTCCCGCAGCTGCTGGCTGTAAAAATAGACTTTCGAGTGAGAGTCCTGCACATGTGTCCCTTGGATCATCCGGGCGTACCATAGCATTGCGACCGCGCTTAGTATTTCGGAGGCGGTGGAAGGCGGTGACGATAGTTCTTGAAGGTGGCAGGATCCTCGGGCGCCTACAGAGAGTATCACGTTGGTCGTGTTGCCGCCGCGCTGCGTCTCTATTCGCAGGTTGATGGTCAGATGTCCCCCCGCAAGGTCACCTATACTTCAAATGAAGAGAGTATCGCTCGGGTCTATCCCTTGATCCGATCAGCACATGTCCATTTCATCTTAGCTGCGTACGTCCTAAAGAGTCTTATTGTTCCCCAAAAAGGGTTTCGCAGAAGCGCACGTTGCCATCATCCCCAGGACCAAGCAAACGTATGAAGACGAAATCAGCTGCGCCACCTCTAGAATTCGCAACATTACACAAGATAGAGGTGACCTCCCATCAACGGGCATCGCAACTCGCAGATGCTCACGTCAGAATAAAGTGCCTGGGGTCTGCCGACACGTTCGTGGTCTGCGAGGGATTGAACGTCTTGTTGAAGCATGGAGAGGCTTTCGAATCAACATGCGAATTTGGACCTTTCAATGTGGTGATGGGCACACGGACTCTGACATTCCATCGGCCGCCGCTCTCCTGGCAAGCTTCCAGGATTGAACAATCCACTGGCAGTTGCTCCTTGAGGACGCCTTTCCAGATATATGAGACAAGCACTGCTCCAACCACAGCTTCAACGACACACAACCCTTCCACCTTCTCATCAAATTTAGACAAATTCGACGTTGAGAACATGACGCCGCCTTGCTGTACCGCTGGAGTGCATTCTACTTTAGAGCTGGGTTGGTCTCGCCAGGACTCGGTCAACTCCTGCGGCACAACGCCACAAGCTTCGCAGAACAGCGTACCCTGTCAAAGCTGCCTCGCGCGAACGTACGTCCAGCCGAGAGCGCCGCCTTTCAATTCCGCCCACGGGTTCAAGCATTTTTTCGAAGAAGCGGAGCTGCGCGCGCTACGAACCAGGCGGGCATCTATCTAGTGTGCCGTCGATATGAGCACAGCATTACGACCACGCTGTAATCGATCCATCAGATTCAGCCACCCGATTCTACATATCAACACTCCCTGGCGCTGAAAAATATACAGTCTCGCTAGAGACTGCGACTGAGCGCGGAACCGTGATACATACACACTGCTCGATCATGTGAGACACGGGTCGGATCTGTTCGGCCGAAATGCTGGGACATATGACAGGGTGCAGAACAACAAGGATGTTTCGCTCTCTGCAATACACGAACAGGAGCACCAGACAGATTTTTCTTAATCGCGATGGGGATGATGCATGGTTCGGCGATATTACCACAATCAACGGAAATCATGCATGGTCTCGTCAGCTTGCTGCGCCCCGAATGCGGGCCGCTCCCTGCGATGTGGCACTTGCAGCCGAGGGCTTTGATCGACCTTCTGCTGTCGCTCAATGGTTTATCTCCCTTTCCTATCCACAACCGATGTCATTTACTTAAACTTTATGTCACCACAATTGAGCTCAGAGACAGGAGTCCAACATGCCCCCAGGGTCTGCCCTGGACCTGAAGTCAGTACAGGATGTCATCGCCGCAGTAGACCTCGATTCCCTCAAGCGTCTGTTGGACCTCTCGAATGAACTTGCCGATCGAAATCGTCTACAGAGTGAACTCGAAGATGCTAGGGATGCCTCCCTCAGACACAAGCGGCAGGCCAGACTGCAAACGAGAAGGCCTTCACTGCAGTCTTGATCGACGGAGACGGATACATCTTCCAAGCACTTATGGACAAGGGGCATGGTCTGGAACAAGCGGGAGCATCGGCTGCGACGCAGCTGGAAGGCGTGATTAGGGACAGGTTAAGAAAGCAAGACATGGGACATTGCGACATCGTTATGCATGTGTATGCCAACGTCTCCGGCTTGTCTCAATTAGTAGCGAAGGCCGGCCGCTGCGGTAGTGAGAGACGCGCTCTTGGCCCATTCGTGGCAGGATTCAATCGCAACAACTGCAATTTCGACTTTGTCGATGCCGGTGATCGTAAAGAAAATGCGGATACCAAGATGAAGGCAAAGTTCGACATGTATGCAGAGAATGTGCATTGCCAACGTATCTACTTCGCTGGCTGCCACGACTCGGGATACACGAGCATGTTGACATCTCAGGCGAATCAGAGAGACAAGATCATACTATTGAGACATATGGAATACCACCACCACTTCAAGGATGTTGGATTTGATGTGGAGGACATCGCTGGAATCTTCTTCTCCGGCCAGCAGGTGGTCGGTCGTACCGGACATGCGCGCTTCGACTCCCCTTCACCGCAGGCTGCATGTCATCGTCATGTACATGCGACAGTTGGATATTTGGACGACCATGTTTTCTCTGAGCGGCGTGTCTCAGCTCGTCTGCAGAAAGAGGATATCCTGAAGGGAATGGTCGCCGTTGATGTCAGGAATCAACGTCTAGACCCGTCTTTGTCTCCGCCAAACAAAGCTCAGTTGGCGCGCTGGAACGGAATCTATCGGAACTGGGGTCTCTGTAAAGAGTTTCACCTCGTTGGATGCTGCCGATATGAGAGATGCAAGTTCAAGCATGGATCGGCGAGTGAAGAAGCAAAGTATCTGCTGGAGTATACCTCTCGGTCGACACCCTGCCCTGGAGGTCGTGGATGCAGGTATGTGAAATGCGTGAGGGGCCGTGTGTGTCAGAAGCGAGAGTGCGTGTCCAACGGAGGTACACAATTCTGTAAGCTGCCGAAGGAGGCACATGGAAATATCTCTGGGTCCTATCGATTTGTGGAGGGCGTTAGTGAGGCGGACGGAGCCGTCACCTTGGTGGCAGAGGGCTTGAAACCCTGGTCCGGTGGCAAAAAAGGAGTGAATATCGTTCGTCATGACGAAGGGCAGGATAGTCGTCTTACCTTGCCGCAGGAGGATCAAAGCAACTGTGGGAGTGACTAGAGCTCCCTGCGGGGGTTTGTTCCGCATGGTCCTTCTGCATGGTCCTTCTGCGTGCATCAGACATACTCGATTGTCAACTGGTATCGTTTCCGCGAGTATGCGATAGTAGTGGCGCCAGACTTACTATCATATCGTCTTGAAGATTGCGATCCAAAGGTCTCTGCCAGACTGCATACCAGAGTCCCACTGTGAAGCGGCTGAGCACGGGCCTGGTTGCTCCTGGAGCAAGATGGTCCAAGCGTTATTGCGGAGTTGTCAAAGTTGACTGCTGTGAAAATTGTATGCGGAATAAATTCCTTCCTTCCTTCCTTCCTTCCAATTGTATGCTCATACTCGTCGACCGGCTTGGAGGTCTGATCTGACGCATGTCGTCGTTGCATTTGTCTTGTTGTAGCCTGCGACATCGCGTCTTGTCCCCGCCGAAGTACCTAGTCTGACAAGCTTGCACACTTCACCGTTCACCGTGCCGAATGCCTGGAAGACGCATCCCCCAGCCAGCACATGTCCCTGCCGAAGGTTGAAGGAGGGCGGTCGTGAAAAAGGCAAGCCCCCATGTCGCCTCCAAGCTCTGAATATTGCTAACTGGGCAGTGAAGAGGAACCGCAGGGAGGTGGATTCGGAAGAGGAGCAGGGGGTAGGCGCCTCTGACTCTAGTCGACGGGGGTCGCCACTTTGACCGCTGCGCGTCTATAGAGCCGCACATGGCTATTTCGCGCAAGACACAGAAAAACAACGGAGCAAAGAAACAAGGCGTATTTTCGATCTCATCACTCACTCACTTTCGACTTCTGGACTTCACTTCTGACATCACAAGTCAGTAGGTGCGACAGTAAATGGCGTCCGCTCGTCTGCGAGTTCCGCCCAAGGAGCCAGAGGCGCACAAAGGGCGGCGACTGGAAGACGAAGCCTCCGGATCCGGGTCGGAGGAGGCAGGGCGTCCAGCGCTTCTCTCGTTCGATGAGATGCTGCAATAGTTTCAAGACGACAATAATGAATGGGTTCTTCACGGTTACAGGCCCATATCACACTCGGTTCGCGCCTCGGTCCGCAGTTGGTGGAGACTCCACAGTGAGACGGTCAACATCTTTTCCCACCTCATTCCCGCCGTTGGATTCCTCCTTGGCGAGTGGTATATTCTACAGTACCTTACTCGCGAAGATTCTAAAGCCACTAGCGCCGACTTGGTGGCTTTCTCATGCTTCATGCTGGCGGCGACCGTTTGCTATACATTTTCGGCTCTTTATCATACTTTCATGAATCACTCTTATGTCGTGGACCATTTCTGCCACCGACTCGATATGGCTGGTAAAGGGATCTTCATAACCGGTGACATCGTCTTGGGAGTATACATAATCTTTTGGTGTGAGACTACGTTGCGCAATATTTATTGGTCTTTGGGTAGTCACTAGACCTCTCCCACTCGACCTTTCCTGCCCCAGCACTGGCAATCAGAGCTAACACCGTCTTCATTGGATCATAAATTGTTATTTTCGGGGCATTGACCGTCATCACGAAACTCATCCTAAGCTCCAAGGCCACGAGCATCGCCCCATGCGAACCTCAGCGTTCGTGGCGACTGGCATGTCCTTTGTGGTGCCCTTGATTCACGGGCTAAGTATATTCGGACTGGAACTAATGAACAGAAAAGCCTTCACCTATACTCTGGTGGCGAAGGTAGGCTGCCTTCTTCTATCTGGAACCGTGCTTTATGCAGTGAGTCTTCCGTTTTCCCGTACAGGAGATAATTTGATCCTAATGCACATGATGCGAAAGATGAGGTTCCCCGAAAGCCAGTGGCCTGGAAGATTCGACATGTGCAGCTCCCATTCTATCATGCTCATCCTGGTGGTCTGCGCCGCTGTTATTCAGATCTTAGGCTTTCTGGAAGCCTTCGAGTATGCTTACTCAAAGACTATCTGCTCGGCCTCTTTGAGTTAGTATCTGTTGTAGAGCCTCTAATCACCGCGACGAGCGGCAATCTCCCAAGCTAGGTGGCGAGGCTCCCGTGAGAGACATTTCCTTGGATGGCAATACGCTTGCCAAACTTTTCGGCAGATGTTGGTAGCCTGGTAGGTCTCCCATAGACTAGGTCGTTAGACCATTGATATACCCGAATTCAATACCCGGTTTATTGCTTGTCGGCGGTTGGCAGCTCCAGTCAATATCCTTGTACGTGTAGTCGACGGATCAAGAGCGGCCTTGTTGCTTTTGAAGATCATGCTCTGGAAAGCTTCGTACCTGCATTGGACGGTCTCGGGGTAAGCGTAGGTGTATGCGGAGACCGTCGCACATGTGGGGATCCGAGTATACGCATATTGCCTGGTAGCGTAGTTCAAGCACCATAGCTGAAGCAAAAGGCAAAATGTGTTTGCCAGGGGATTGAAAGGTTTGCTGTGGATCACTTTCAGTAACGAAAGTCTTGCTCGTCCTCCCTTTCGCCAGAATAGTCGGACTCGGACAAGCGTGCAATCGGTCGATAAGAAAGCAGGTGAGAATGACCCATTTCGTGTCAGCCTGTAACCAGGTATAGGGGAGTACTGCAAAACACTTTGGTCCGTTGCTTGGCCTCCTTGATGTAGCATGGAGAGCATTGGATGATGGTGCGAGGCGGATCATGGACGCTCTAGTATGATTTGCGTTGACTGGTCAGCCTCTCCCTGAAGCCGCGCTGGCGCTCGAGCGGCCTGATGGTGAGGTCAGCGCAGCGCCTGCTGGTCTGTCATCTATGCTCGCTGGCTGGTCAGAGCTTGGAGGCACTAAATTTACATGGCGGTCCGGCAATTTGGCGACAACTCGCCTGAGTCAACAGAACGTGGAGGGCGAGATGAATACTCCCGAGGTCGCCCGAACCACAACTGCCGCGACTAGAGGACAAGATGTTGTGGCGGACACAGATCCAAGAATGTGGAAGGAAAGTATGCTGGTTGTAGACGATGGCTTGTTGGACGATGAATATTTTGAGGAACGCTTGAGCCAGCAGATTTGAAGCGCGGCTCCTTGTGCAGGCCGTGCTTGTGGCTCACACCCTGTAATATAAATGAGTATCCTGAATCGTGCCATCAACTCAGACCGTCCAGGCAAGCACGAAGCGCAACGTGTTAATACGCAAGCACGTCCTTGAAGTTACTCACTTCGCCCGATGTGAATGACGGACGCTGCACGTGGTGCCAAGAGATACTGTAGTCACGAAGGCCCTCCGCTTTTCCGAAAGTTTTCGAATTTCCCAGATTGGCTTGGCTCTCATGTTTTTTGAGAGACAATTGGGAACCAGGAAAGCCCACTCAGGTATCAC
>NW_027191637.1:0-6841 GCF_011745625.1 Cladosporium halotolerans | reverse complement strand
GAAGCGTCCACCTTCTTCAGCGCCGGCAGATATCTTCGCCACCTGCGTGCTTAAATACCATCGCACTCGCCCATGGCTCAGCTTTCACTTTCTTCACGCCTGCCAATCCCCGTCTTGCAAAGAGCAACGGTCTCACGCTGTCCACTCGCCCATCGTCATCGCCGCTGCAGCCACTCGCCCATTGCCATCGACGTTACAGCTACTCGTCCACTCAACCTATTTCCGATTTCCGTTCGATCTCTAGCAAGACTCGGGAAGTATGTTTGACACCTTGCGCCACTGCGTCATGGCGGTCTCGCTGGGACATACCAATGTCTCCCTTTACATACTGCCACTTATCTGGATGATGTGCTCGCTGCTGCACCTGTTCGCACTGTGCACGTACACCCTCTCGACGGGCAAGACCGTCGGGTGCAGTCAGCCCCGTAACCTCGCCCAAGTCGCCGACTCGGACCCTGCACTCACTTCCTATACCCGGGGTCGGATACTTCGCGCTGAGGCGGCAGCGAAAGATGTTGGTCACGGCGCACCAATGTTTGCCGTTGCAATTCTGGCTGGAAACCTTGTCGGACTTTCGCCAGCATCACTAAACTTGTTCAGTCTGGCTTATCTTGTTACTCGGACGATGTATGTGGTTGCATACGTAGCCTGCGAGACCCCTGGCGGTGTCTTGGTCAGGTCTATTCTGTCGCTGTCCGGTCAAGGCCTCATCTGGACAATTTTCGTTGCTGCTGGAAAGGAGACTTAAGCATGACTCAATTTCTTGCGAGTTGGCCACGTTAATAGACGGCTGGTATAGATGCGTGAACGGCAGACGCGAGGCTCGTTGCCGGATGGAGTGAAATCGAACTTTTGCGGAACGGGAAGAGGTCAAAAGGCGCGAGAAGGACAATTGAATGCTGTACAGCAAAGCATGGTACCGTAGACTGCAGTATAGCACGCCGTGATGTCACGCGTGGTTTCAAACATCCCTCCCACGCCTTGTACTGTATGCTTCGAGGAAGCTTCCGATTGATCAGGCGAAGATGGCAACATCGTCATGGCGTCTCGATTACCTCCGCGGAATTAACCGCTTTGGCAGCCGCTGTCTCCAATCAGCTGGTACCCATACCGTGACCGAACGCCTTGCTGAGAGACTTGTGCAGCAGTTGGCCCGGTGTGATCTGATGAGTGGGCAGATCACACGACCTTAGCGTCTGGAAAGTGTTCAAAAGATAAATTGGCGGAGAATCGTTTCCTCAACCATCACGAGAGACAAGCTTGCGCCTGTCACCTTTTCTCCACCGTTCCGATGGGTTTTGCAGCTCTCTCTTTAAATAATCTCAAACCGCACATCGTACTCAGCCGGACTCTTCATAGCTCACGCTTGGACTGCTACCTTTGCAATGCGAATACTAATGCTTCACGGGTACGCTCAGACGGGCGACATATTCCGTCGAAAGACTCGCCGACTGGTGGATGAGATACGTGACGCCCACCCCCGTGCCACCTTCGTTTGGCCGGATGGTCCAATCGGACTACGTACGAGCGATATTCCTGGATTCAACGCAGGGGAATATGATGGACTGGCGGACGAAATCGTGGAACTTAGAGCCTGGTTTCACCTCCGTGACGTCTCAGAACCCCCTCTTGGGCTTCTCGATAGTCTGACCGCTACGGCGCACATCTTGCAGAGCGAAGGGCCATTTGACGGGGTCGTAGCTTTCTCTCAGGGCACGGTGATCGCAGGGATGGTGGCCTCATTGCTGGAGGGAGTGGAACGGTGGCAGGCACATTGCACCGCATCGCACCGCTCAACTAAGCTAATGGAATATCCACCGATCTTCCGGACCCTCCAGCATCCACCATTCAAATTTGGTGTGATGTACGCGGGCCGAGTGGGGCGAGGCCGATACTTTGACTGGCTCTACGAAAACCCACGAATATCGACGCCATTCTGTGTGCTGTGGGGAAAATGGGACCCGATGGTCGATGCTGACGAGAGAGATGCGGCGTGGAGCAGATTGTCCACCGAACAAGGATCATGCATGCTGATCCACAACGGCGGCCATTATGTCCCAACGGATACTGAGAGTACCGAGTGCGTATCCGGATTCATTGTCAGCGCCACCGACCGCAAGCAACAGGCCATTCAGCTTGGGACAACAGCGATTGGCATTGAGTCTACACCAATCGATCCATATGCCTTGACAGAACGTCTTGTTGCGCTTTCGCTTTCTCTTGGGATGGGCAGGCGAGTAGTCGTGCGAGAGGAAAAGACTTTCACCAAGGATACTCATTGCGCTGCTCTAGATCGTAGTGCTATATAGCACGCCGCAATGTCACGCTTATTCTCAAACATCCCTCCCACGCCTTGTACTGTACGCTTCCGAGGAAGCTTCCGATTGACCAGGCGAAGATGTGTCGACGTCAGCTGCCAAGTGGCACCCAGCGTCTTCGTATCGCGATTATGGACAAACCCTAAAGGCAAATTCAACTTGTGGTGTTTGCTGCTTTCTCAGAGCCGAGAGGCTCTGTCGAACCAGCGTCGTCGCACGCGGCCCTGGCCTCGAGACCCGCGCTGAGCTGCAAAAGTAATCTGGAGCACATGGACCGGTCTGACACTCGAATGAGCTCATTGAAAAGATCGCCTTGCAATCGTCAGCAAATAAAGCCCCACATGCTTTTTGAATTCAGTGATACTGACATCTCGCCGTTGCATCGGATCCATCGCCTCCGCTTTCGACAAAAGCTCGCTGGGAGGAAGCCTGTTCCCACGACTGCGGATTTTCATCTGCCCATCCTCGCACATAAACGTGCCGTGCGGCGTCGCCGGTTGATATTCGTCTTTCCGTGTTGAAAGTCAAGAGTCGATCGAGGAGGTCCAGGGAGGCTTGGGAGGCGTGGGGATGAACCTCACGCCACGGCAGTTTTTGCCTCACTGGAAGCACCTTCCGTATGTCGTCAATGCTTTTGACGGAGTATCCAGACGCCAAGTCTTCGTCCGTCGGAGAGCCCAGTATGGCGAAAATGCAATCCAGTTGGTGCACGTAGCCTTGCCCTGGGAACAAGACTCTCTTTCCCAACATCTCGGCAAGCACACATCCGCTCGACCAGACGTCTGCGGCTTTGCCGTACCTGGAGAGCATGACTTCCGGGGCCCGGTACCAGCGCGTTGCGACGTACTCCGTCAGCCTGTTGCGTCTCCTTCCACGCGTTGTTTCCGCTCGAGCCAGTCCAAAATCGCAAATCTTCAACTCGCAGTTGTCCGCAACCAGCAAGTTGTCCGGCTTGAGATCGCGATGGATTATGCCAGCCGAGTGAATCGCGTGCAAGCCGCACAGCATCTGATGCGTGAGACAAGAGATCTGCGCGTCCGAAAGGGGAAACGTTTGAATCACCTGCGCCAGGTTGTACGGCATCGCTTCCTCAACCAGACAAGCTTCGGAAAGCCTGTGGGAGCCGTCCGGCCTCGCAGCGTCCAGCAGCCTCACAATGTTGCAATGTTGGAGATGCTGTAGGATGCGGATCTCGCTCAACGTTCGACGGCACACCAAAGGATCGTCCAGCCGCCGAGTCACCTTGATAGCGACCTTGTTTTGGCAGCCTCTCGGAGTGGCCTGATAGACCGACCCGTACGCGCCCCTCCCTAATAGCTGATGCACATCGTAACGCTCCGTCAAATCGTCATGTCGAGCCTGGTGAGGCCGAGCTGAGAATGAAGGAGTTGTTGCTGTTCGAGTGGTTCGTGCGGGTGGGCAGATGACGCGATGCATCGGTGCGACGCAACGGGACGAACCTGGACTATGACAGTGGATGGAAAAGAGATTGAAGTCGACGAGCGCTCCTGCAGTACGTCTTTATGCAATCTTGTCTCCTCCGACCGGCCCAGCCGATGCGGTCCCTGTGGCAAGGCGTTGGTTGAGCAAGCTCCGTGATACAGTACCGGCTCCCTCCTTTTTGTACTGAACTGTACAGTGCCTATCCTTCTTTCCCCTTCTCTCGCCCCATCCACCATCTCCCTTTGTGCTTCCCTTTGTCCCTTCTGGCTTCCGTCCATCATACCCTTCCTCGCCTCCCTTCCTCGCCTCCCTTACTCGTCTCCACTCTGGCTTTCTGGCAGGCCGCCTCTCCACCGTTGAGGCCGCCAAGATCGGCGCTCGACAAACGACTCACCTCGACGCCCTTGGCACCAGCTGTCACAATCCCGCGAAAGATTTCAGTCAAGATATAAAAGGCCAGTCACCCCTCGTTGTCAGATCTAGCTGCAAGAGCCCCGCGTCTCTCTGAGGAACAAGGTGTACAGTCGACTGACGGCTCGGAAATCGACATGGATCAAGATGAAGAAGGGGGCACTGACGCCCACTTCCAAAACAAGAGCATTCGCAGCTTCCTCTGGACAGGCCTCACCGTCAAGGTGGAAGATCGTCGTACAAAACAGCAAAAGGCCATCTTGTCGAACGTGGATGGCATGGTGACAGAAGGGGAGCTGATGGCCGTGATGGGCCCTTCGTAAGCAAATTATGAAGTCGCCCCTGCAAGTGGTGAGCTGACTCGTTCTTCGCCAGTGGCTCCGGAAAGTCAACCTTGCTACAAGTTCTCTCGCAGAGGCGTCGCTTTCCGACCGTGTCAGCCGACGGCTTGCTCTACTTGAACGGCGTCGCTGCCGACGCAACCGAGTTTAGACGGATGTCTGCTTACGTCGAGCAAGAAGACGCTCTCATCGGTTCACTGACCGTCAGAGAAACCCTCAACTTCGCAGCCCGGCTTTCCACGCCCGCCGCAAGCAAGGCAGAGCGCCTGAGGCGTGTCGCCGCCCTGCTCGCCGCGTTTGGCCTCTCGGACGTGGCAGACGATTTGATCGGAACGACCATCAAAAAGGGCGTCTCGGGCGGTCAGAAGCGGCGGGTCAGCGTGGCGGCACAGCTCGTTACAGGACCGCGTATCTTGTTCTTGGACGAACCGACGTCTGGTCTGGACTCGGCCGCAGCGTTCGAAGTCATCTCCTTCCTCAGACTCGTGGCCGAGAGGTATCGTGTACGTCGCGCCAGGCTTTCGCTGTCGGATTTCTCGCTGTCAGAATCCACGCTGACGAAGAAGCAGCTGATCGTCATTGCCTCCATACACCAGCCTGCGACGTCTACGTTCATGATGTGCAACAAACTGCTCCTGTTGTGCCAGGGCCATATTGCTTACAGCGGTCCTCCCGATGCAATAGCCCGGCACTTCCGTGCCAGCGATCTCTCCATTCCCGATATGATGAATCCAGCTGAATTCGCACTCGACTTCGTCAACACAGATTTTGCGCGGAGCAGAGACGAGGCGGAGCGGCAAGTTGGCCAAGTGACATCCTCGTGGTACATATCGGAGCAGAAGAGAATCACAGACGGAGAGATGAGCGACGAACTGGCGCGCAGCTCGATGGGTGTCGAGGTGGACGTCGATCCGGCGCCCATCTCGACCCCGTCCATGCTGAGCGTCGTCGCCACCCTCGCGCACCGCAGCTTCGTCAAGTCGTACCGGGACGTCGTCGTGTACGGCATCCGCGTCGTCATGTACCTCGGTCTGGCGCTCTTGATGGGCACAGTCTGGCTGCGCCTGGACCCGAACCAGAGCAACATACCGGCCTTTGTCAGCGCCATCTTCTTCGGGGGTGCTTTCATGTCCTTCATGGCAGTCGCCTACATCCCGGCGTTTCTCGAGGACTACGCCACCTTTCGCGAAGAGCGCGCGAACGGCCTGTACGGCCCCTGCCCGTTTCTGCTCGCCAACTTCTTGGTGGGCGTGCCCTATCTCTTCTGCATCACCCTGGTCTTCTCGCTCGCCGAATACTGGCTGTCAAACTTTCGACCCGCTGCCGGTGGCTTCTTCACTTGGGTCATGTGGCTTTTCTTGGATTTGATCGCGGCCGAGTCGCTTGTGGTGCTGGTCACATCCGCCTTTCCCATCTTCGTCGTCGCCTTGGCCGGCACGGCATTCGTGAACGGACTTTGGATGTGTGTCGGAGGCTCCCTGCGGCCCGTCGACGGGCTGAACCCGTTTTGGCGTTATGCATTCCACTACATCGACTATCAGTCCTACGTCTTCCAGGGCATGATGCACAACGAGTTCGATCGGAGGACCTATTCCTGCCAACTGCTCCCTGGTGACCAATGCCAATGCAGCTACGACACCGTGTTGAAAGACCAGTGCATGATACGGGGTGATGCGATCCCGGCCAGCTACGGTCTCGGGCACGAACCTGCTGCGCACGCTGTTCCAGTAATGATCGCCATCATCGCGGCCTACCGAATTCTCGCCTGGCTCGTCCTCGATCGCAGGCGGGCGTGATCGACGAGCGGTGTCGGAGCCTTCCAGGCGACGAGAGAGTGAAGAGGCCACCGCGGGCCCCTGGCCTCCGGCATGGGGTGTTCGAGGCAACAGACAGCTCAATAGCGCTGTAGAGTACGAATGGTATTTGCGATGGACCGGATTCTCTCCAAGGACTCATGTCCCCTCTCAGCTCGACGAGACAGCAACGCTGCCCATGTAGCGTGCTTCCGACAGCAGCTTCGCAAAGCACTGAACTTTGCAGAACGGCTGCATCACGCATACCGGACGGAAGACTAAATTCACGTCTTCCAAGCCGCGATTTGACTTTAATTTCTCCAAGTTCACCTGAATCTGGATTTCTGTAGTGGGACAGGGGAAAAGGCACATATCAGGACACTGTACAAGAAAAATAGGGCTCACCCTTTTGCGGCAAAAGCCGTGTATTCTATCCAACGACTACTGCTTGTTTCAATGCCGCTATGCGTCTCGCTGGGCCGTGTCCCACACTTCTCTGCCCCCCGCTTCTCCGTGCATCTTAGTACGAGAAAGT
>NW_027191636.1:0-6873 GCF_011745625.1 Cladosporium halotolerans | reverse complement strand
TATTGAATCCTCAGAGGCTTCGCGAACAGCAGGATAGTTGGCGTTTAGGGTCGGCTCTGGGGCGAGGAAGCCAACGAAGAGGTTGGGGAATTTCACAGTCATCTCGCGTGAGTCAGCCATGTCTCTTGCACAATTAGGTCAATGGAGCGGAAATATTCTCTATAGGATACGGGACAGTACTGAAGCAATTTATACGAGAAACACGGAAAAAGATCCTGGCGAAAAGCCGGCCATACTGTGTGAGCGTGGGATTGAGCTCACCTGCCGATGGAACGGTGTCCGTTCTCACACCTCAACCACTGTACCAGCGCCCCACACCACCATCGACTACCGATACGACGTCACGAAAAAGACTTATTTCCGTTCAGTCTTGCAAATGTAATCTTTACATCGCTTACTGTACTGTAGCAATTGGCACCCATTCGCTCGGCAACAATCACCTCGAAATATTGGTGCGCAATTCCCTCAGAACTCATGGTCGGAGTCCCACACTTCCAAAAGCTCCTGACGGAAGCATCAAACGATTGCCCACTCACGCTACTTGGATGCCAGCGTCGTGCTGTTTCTTACCGGGTACAGTACACTTTCCGGCAGACCCTGCTTCATCTAGCCTGAAAGCGACTCCCATAGGATTGACGAGTGTTACAATTGAGCACCCCACTGTCATGCCTCGGTCGCGCATGCAGTCCATTCCTCCAGTTGTTTCGCTTGGTCATCACTTGCCGAACAAAGGTCTCGGCATGACCTACTTCGAAGTTCTGACTATTATTATCAAAACGTAACCAACACCTCCATCAGCCGCTGGCCTGCGCCTTCTTCTATGTCTTTGTTCAGGCTTTCGATGATCGCATCGGCGAACCGAAATCCCCAGTGGTCACTTGTCGTGCCAATACTGTAGCTTGAAAGCAATTCCCTCTCCTCGTGATGGCTTTTCTGCACAAGATTGATTGACGCCGGCCGACTTTTATGCTTGTACAACCAACACACGCGAGTGCAAGATACAGTACTACTATAATTTATGCCCTCTTCGCCAGTGCCGACCTTACCCACCGCTGCTCGATGATGATTAGCTCGCGTACTGGTGGTGAGTCAGGCTCCACACCACCACCGCCGCTGCTGCCACCGTCGCAGCCGCGGCCAGCTGATCCCAAGGCACACAAGTCAGCAAGACGAAAACTTAGCTCTGGATCACCAGCACAGGCGAGAAGACTTTGCTCGTCGTCGGGCAAACGTCACGGTAAAACCTGCTTCAAGTTTCTTCGGGCATAAGTGATGACTGTTCAGAGCTCCTGACGATCCAATTGCACAAGTCAAAGGCACCGAAGACCACATTTCTGGATTGGTGCCAACCAGTTGAGAATCGGATTACGCAGCAATTCGTGCTGCGAGGTCTTAACGATGGACGAACATAGAGCTTGAGAGCCGTACCCTACAACGTCAGCTAATGATGCAAGGGCGAATGATGTAAGAGTGTAAGAGCGAAGTCCTGATCGCTCGTGGCGTAATACGATCGATTGATACCCGCGGGCAAGAACTTACTCCATCGTCGAAGGACGCTTGCAAGGGCCGACAGCATCTACTTTCAACCTTTTCATGGTCAACAGGAGCGAGCATTCTGCGCACAATTGATCTGTATACACGATAGATCCTCGTTGCGACACCTAGCGATGTACCAAAGGCTCGCTACCACTGCAGTAAGGAGGCTCTGCACTCGACAGGATTCGAGAATCGACCAGAGGTCCGAAGATCTTTGCATGTGATTCCCTACGACCACGAGCATTACAAGAGTGTTGGGAACTCGCACCTTGCGAACCGCACGATCGCTCGCTTGCCATACTATTTGTGAACAGCAACAAGACTCTTCACGCAGTGAGACAAAGCTGCGCCCGCTGACAAAACAAGCAAACAATAAAAACTGCAGTAAAGCGCAAATACGGCCCGAAAGATGAGCTCAATATTGACCGGGAGCCGTAAAGCGGCGTCACTCTTCGCGCCGACGATCTTGGGCCCAGAGTACGTCGGCACGTACCGTAACACAAATGGCCGTCCGTCCGTTTGGGAAGACTGCGACTCATCGAAAATACGATTGAGAGTCTTGCGCGACACCTGATAGAACTTGTCAGCCATGGCTTTGCTGTTGCGGGAAGGTCACCTTACGCGGATGAGGAAGCGTCCGTGGCGCATGATCTGCGTTGCAGAAAACACAAAGCGGACGCGAGCCAGCAACAACCGCGAAATGTGGCGTAATGAATGCTGGTCGCGTGCGGTATGCCGAGGGTATCGCACAGTGCGTGGCCGTTCATGCAGCGTGAGCCCGCTGCGACAAATCCTGCAGACAACGTACATGGTTCGATGGATGTGATCGTCTCGATGAAGTTTTGTGCAATCTTCCTGGACTGCACACTTGGTTGAGATTCGTGGACCGTCATGGCGTGCAAGATGGCCTTGGCTCGATCCGTCGAGTCGAAAAGTACATGTGGAACTCCCAGCAGATGACCGAGATAGCGAAAAAGTGCGACATAGTCTTGGATCTCTTGCTGAGTTGGATTTACTCCGACTTTGGGCAGCTGCGACCACATAGGACTGCAGCAGAATGTCGATATCGAATGGACGGAGTCAAGAGTGTTTATGGGAAGGCCATGTTGGCCTTTATCGTAGTAGCTCGGCCTTTGCTCGGTCAATTTCAGAATGCGTTGACGGACCTGCGCGTGCAGCAGCCGTACCCTTATCGTATCTGCATGACCTTTACCGCCTGGTTGAATAGATCGCAAGTCGGATGTGACCTCGAGCAGCCATCGAAATGTGTCTTGCAGTCTCCGTGATAGGTTCTTGGGATGAAATCCGCCAGTCCTGGTCAAGACTTCGACAACACCAGAGGCCGAGGAGTTCTCACCTATGAAGCCTTGCAGAACAGATCCCGTGATGGATGCCAGAATGTAGCGATGGAACACGCGTTGCCCCCTCTCCAGTTGCGCCCAGTCGACCCAGTCGGGCACTTTGCGCAGGTTTGACCAGAATTGGTGAAGCACGGGATCGGTCTGACTTCCCTCTCGGAGTTTCTCGAGCAGATCACCCTGCCGCGGCGGTGACAAAGAGCGACAGGCAGAGTCCGGCCGACGGTGTAGTGCGGTCAGAACAACATCTGCCTCGTTATCGCAAAAGTTCCTGAGGTCTTTCAAGAAACTCCAGTCCAATCCGCCGCTGTCATCACGGCTCTGTGCAACCAAGTCTTCAAGGCTTGCTTGAGGCATCGCGTTGGCTTCATTCAGGAAATTGTGTCATACAGTGAGGATGAAAATCCATATGGGGGGGAAGTGGAATTTGCTGATGGGAAAACTCGTCAAAAGGCCTTGATCGCGCAAACGAATGGTACAGTAGCAATGGCCGGCCCACTCTTATACCGGAGCTGCGGATTCTGTCAACCACACCATTCTCGCTACCAGCCTCCTCGAAAGGCCGCCGACACCGGGGCTTGCTACGAATGCGTCGGAGCCGTTAAGATCGGCCGATTCTATCGTGCCGGCAACGACTCAACACGAGGCCAGGGTTGATGTCGTTGACCCCAACCTGGTCATGGCTGTGACGTCGATCGTTTCTGCATCCAAAAGGATAGTGGAAGACGCTACAGGGTGAGCCAAGTCGTCGTTGAGATGCCTCGCTGACCGTCAACGCGTGATTGTGTGGAAATCTCGGTCGCAAGTTGCACCGCTGGATCAAGAGACGAAGATCAATCGAGCGTGTGGCGTGTGAGGAGTTCCATCTACGGTCGGACTGATCATCATCCTTCATTTGTGTGCGATCATGCTTCACCTCTCCGGCCCTGGCTCATGACCAACGAAGCCGCAAAGCCCTGTCAATCTTGCAGTCACAGGCTGAGGCGCCGAAGAGACGATGGATCATGCGCTAGCAACGCAGAACAAGAGTGGGCACTGACAATATCGAAGGCAAATAGAGACTTTAACGCAAAGATTCGTGCGCTGATTCTCAAGGCTAATTCACCGACATCTCTGCCAGCCCTCGAGCAAGCGCAGGCGTCGGCGCGTTGGCCTTGACAGTGACATTGGCGCCAAAAGCTACAGTACGTTCCTAATTTAACGTTACTCGTTTCCCTGCTCGTACATGCGAGACCGTGAGTCCATGCTGTTCCACATAGTTGCCCAACAGCCACTCAGAACACGTTGGCGAAGCCTCGGGACCAAGCCTTTCAATGGTGGACTTGTCCAGTAAGGAGAGTCCACCCTGTACCTGTCCATTAACGAAACCTCTGTCCATTAAGAAAATCATCTTAAGTAGTGTGTAACAAGGAGTCTTGGCGTCGAGAATCGAGATGGAAGTAGTACGACGTCAGAAAAAGAAAAAGGCTTGATCGTGATCTTCATTCATCTACAGACTCTCGAGCATAATTTAAGAGGGCTCGTATGACTCCTGAACGATCACTGTCTCATCTACCAGCTGCTGGATGTGCCAGCTCTTCAAGCATTCCTTCTGACCGATTATATCAGACTTCAGACATTCGCGATCGAAGGTAATTTGTCGTCTTGCACGACTGAACACTCTCTCCGCTTCAGCACTCATCGCAGGTGCGGAGAGGACGTCTAAAGCCATGAGGCTTAGCCGCGGATAGGTACGCTTCTGGCTCGGCTCTTGCCACCAGTCCAAGACAGTGAATGAATCGTGGAAGCGGATGGCCTCTGCTGGTGCGTCAACAAAACGCTTGAACTCCGAGCTTGAGTTGTTGCTTTCTGCGATCTTCGCCGATTGCTGTCGTTGCCAAATCTCGTAAGATGTAAGTTCTGTAGATTCGCAATCGTTGCTCAGGTGACAAAGTGTGGTGGAGCCTTGACCGGCTTCGAGACGCTCGTACTGCCTCACCCACAAATCCTCAGCACGACGAAGGCCGGGTTTTATCCAAGAACGCTTCCACACAGCCTGAAGGTAAGCCTTTCTCTTGTTCGGATGCAAAAGTATTGCTGCTGCATATGCGCCAGTCTCATCGATCTTGTTGTAATATCTGTCTAAGGTATACCAACCGACCATGATGCACTCGATGAAAGGTTTGTTCGTCCGGTGGAGAACCATCTGTTTATCGAAGTGATTCACAAGGAAGTCCATAGTTTCGTGGAGGTGGTCCAGCGTTGTGTTGTCACCTTCACAACGTTTGGTTGCCTCTTTGAATGGCTGAAGGAACGCGAGTGTCTCGCGGAGTATTTGCCATTCCGAATGATTGAGTTCGAGATGGCCAAGCTCTTTGTGATTGTCGTGGATGAATTGTCCGACTTCAAACTGGAGCCGCAACGCGCTGTCAATGGTGAAGAACCAGCTGTTCCAGCGAGTTTCGTTATCCGAGTGAATCATGCGGCCTTTCGTCAATTTCTTGAACTGCGACTTCAGCCTGTCGCTTTTGTTCAGCTTCAGGACCAAGCTGTGTAGCTTCTGTAAAGGCAAGATGGTTGACCACCCGTGCCCGTCCATCTTGATAGAGCCGGCTGCAATCTCGTAGTCCATGTCAGTCCTGCAACGCTGTGACTGTCGTTCGGCCTCTGCTATGGCCTCTTCGCTCTTGGCGAACAGAAACGCCTGGACGGCAAGATTGATGATGTGTCCAAGGCAACGGAGCCGATTGTCCACTGGATTCCAGTCACCCAAGTCCTTAGCAATGGCTCTGCAAAGCGTGTCATTGGCGCCATGGTTGTCGCCGGTCAAAAATCCTAACCTGTCCTTGACACCATAGAACTCAAGCGTACGGACGACGTGTTCTGCAACGGGCCTCACCACCGTGTCCATTTCCGAGCTCAACGAGATTTAGCAAAGCTTTCCTTAACCGGCCATGTTCGTCGACGAAATGAGCGTTAATCGCCTGAAACTCCGTCGACGCCGGCGAGTGCCAAGTGTCAGTCGTGACATGGATACGCGACTTCGCAGCACGCATAACGTCACGGACGAGCCATTGCTTCTGTTTGAATGTTGCCGTGATGGAATTCCGTACCGTGTTACTCGAGGTAGGCAGGATATCAGAGGCCATGTGGTTGATTGTATGCACAAATGTATGTAGCTCCGGCCATGAGACAGAGTTATGCGGGAGGTCGTGTCGTATGAGGAGCCGAATCCAGGCCGCCTTTACCAGAGTTGGATCAGCTGCGGCCTGAAGTACAAGTTTGTCGCTGTGCGTAGCTTCTTCCTGCTGTGCTAACGCCTGCTTGGAGAGCATCTGACGGACGTCGTGATACTTGGCTTTCTTCACGCCCCTCATGATCTCGTCAGACACAACGACTGAATGTATAGAGGCCATATGTCCTCTCGCGCCACTTGTACTCGATACACTGTAGTTTGGGCAAACGTTGCAGTACCACAGCCGACGACCCACTTCACACCGCTCAGGCTCTAGACCTGGTACATGTTTGCGTGAATGTGACCAGATCTCATCTGCTCGGGTGCGTCGACGTCGCTTTTTGCCGGACTTGTGCCTTGTGACGGCAGCGACGGCAGTGCATTCGACCGAATTGGATGGATCAGGGGTGGCAGGAGGCTTACGATCAACGCTGTCGACCTCCTCGGATCCGCTTTGATAGTCGTCACCGAGACCGATCGGGTCATTCGACGGTGTCTTATAGTCGGACATGTTGCTTGTCATGTATGGTGCAGTGAGCTGAGACGCCCTTTGCCAGTCCCACAAGGGTGGCCACGACAAGATACGCGCGCGTGGGATACGGCCGCGTCGCGTTCAAGATCTTGACCAATCAAACCCCTAGGAAATGCGGGGGGCAACAGCGCCGGTAGAAGCTTTCCCCACCTCAAGCACGTCCACACCTCAGGCACGCTTGACGCGGCACCAACGCGTCCTCTTCTCTACGTGATTTCTCAACGACCGCAACT
>NW_027191635.1:0-6969 GCF_011745625.1 Cladosporium halotolerans | reverse complement strand
TGCTTGATCATGACCCTTTGGCTTGCTTGCTTGCTTGGTGCTCAAAATAGCCAAGCGCAAGCAAGCCGCTCGTACTGGACTTGCTTGTGGACACCACTGGTGAGTGTATAGAGGGTCTGCTGTTCGACCTGGCGAGGAATCTGGTTACCGGTGGTCAAGTCTGTTGCGATCTCACGTTCCGCACTGCCGCCGACGAAGTTGACGCGAGCATTCCGGACACCATGAGTGCCGCTTAACCCACGCGCGAGAATGCCACCGCAGCTGAAGCAGTCCATGCCGCCAACGGAGAAAGCAATTGGTTCATAGTTGCCAAGACGGTTTTCCAGATTCTTTAGGGTCGGAGTCCTTTGTCCGGAAACCCAGGGCAGAAGTGTCGTCCATCGTGATCTGCCGGACTGTTCAGGTTGTGAGTTGAGATGACCTTCGCGCTCTGCATTAGTCGTGTGTTCGTGCCCGCAATCACCGTTGCTATGACCGTGACTCCAATCATCTTGGTCATGACCATATTGAATGATATTGCCTAAATTGACAGTCTCGCGGGCAACACCTATAATGTCGGCGTACTCGGGACGTGGAGATCCGCGCCTGGCGGTACGGCACGACTTCACCATGAGGCATGCCGTAGAAGGAAGTAGCCAAGGACGACTTCGAGCCCGAACGTTCGAAGCCTAAGCTAGACTTGGCGGTTGGCTCCCTCTTACTACAATTCGCCTGAGCATGTTCGGCCAAAACTCTTCGGCAAATGCAGCGAGCCTGCTCCAAGAAACTGGCGTACTTCGCATAAGCTGAGCGACGGTGCTCTGAGCAGGCGTCCACTGGCTTTAAGTTATCACCACCGCGCTCGTGCCTCGATGAAGCGCCTGGCCATGTTCGTCCTCCTTTGTGTGCTGAATTTTATTGTGGCATTGCGTTTTTTCATGGCTTCTTTCGTCGTCTCGAAAGCGCGTTTCTGTAGCGCCTGATATCAGCCATCAATGAAGGGCGTGCCAATAGGTTGTAAAATCAACCTTTAATCGCCTCTTTCTCGCGCCTCGCGACACTCGACAGCTGCGGCAGCTTCAACGCACTGTTCTGTATACCAGCGTCAGAAGACTAGCAAATCTTGGATTGAGAGTGGTCTTATTACCGTCGCAATTTTCGCCAGCGCACTTTTCGTCTTCGACAATGCCTTATTGAGAGTTATGTTGCTCATGTTGTGGGGTGCAGCAGGGCGACGGGGTCTACGCGTCTCCAGAAAGGTCGCAGCAAGGTGCCATAATGCGGTTATGGGAGTAGATGCAGAGCGGAAGAACTGAAGCAGATCCCCAATTTCGACGTGTATGTTTGGGGCAGACCCCTCATTTGTAATCGCGCGGCTGCCTTTCCAAGCCCTTGGGGCCACCGTCACTTCTGCGTGTCGTTGAAGTTGCAGAGTTGACTGGTCGAACAATTGCGCGCCAAGCGAAGCGCTTCTTGGTAAGCTCAAGAAGAAACAAGTCTCTCCCTTTCACTTCCTCGGAATCCGCTCCTAGCGCATTCACATGTGAAAGAGTACGCAGCCGAAAGAGACCTTCAAGATCTCGAGCATTCCAGAATGCAATTTGCGTATCGGCTCAGAATTTGAGTATCAACACTGGTTGATATTGAGTATCAACATGAAACAGTGCGAGTAAACGGCCGCCGCATCGCTAGGAGGAACCGTGACGGGACTGCTTATGTTCGCTCGTCGCTTTCGCCACTTGCCCGGCCACCGTCGCCATTAGTCTTGGCAATATAAACAGGCTGCTCTCGACAGTTGGCGACTGTCGGCAGCTTGTCGAGCGCTGCTGGTAGGCACTGCCACGAGTATCTTGTGTATGGTGTTTGCTGTTCGTGGTTGCTGAAGATTTTGTCGTGCGATTATATCACGCAAAGTCGTCCCCAGTCTGCTGGCTCTGCAGGCTCTGGCCACACGGCGCACGAGTGTAAGTCCCACTTTTGCAATCTTGCGACGGACATGGAAGCTGCAGTGCGTTTAGCCCCGTGAATACAGCAGAGCGACAATGCCGCTGAAAACTAAGATGCCGCGCGACAAGCAGGGACTTATTTTAGACCTCTCCGCGTGAAGAGTCCCGTTACTGGATAATGCTTGCGAGCTTTCCAGCGTTGTGAAATAGTTTCGATCTTCTCGCCGCATACCAGTGGATTGAAGGGAGGTAATTGAAAAGCCGGGAAGTTGTGTATTCCAGAGCGTCAGTGCTGGGAATCGAAGTTGGAACGAAATTCGAAGTGAGGTGAAGTCCAACTTGTCAGAGGATACCTTGATGGTCAAAGTCACGTGAGTGGTGTCTCTGAACACTTATCTCGGCTTTCATCGGCCCGCAGAGCTAGATGAAGATCAATCTGAGAAGCTGGGAACGGGCTTTCGGTGCGAGTGTTCTTCGCTTCAACTGTGCAATGAGCCTCAAATCCGCTGGGACATTTCAAGCTAACCAAGGGCTTATGTCGCCGTTTGGGGCCCGTCTTTACCGCCGATACGACCTCCGCCGCTCACTCAACCCAACCATTCACTCCTCGTGTCCCTGATCCGCTCAGCCCGTCACCTCCAGTGCGACGTTCCCGATCGTACTCAAGGTCCACAACGCGATCAAAGCCCACCCGATCTTTTTGCTCAGCACCCATCGATTCCAGGGCACCACGACCAACAGGCCAATCAACGTCACCAACAGCGTCGCCCCACTCACCATCAATGTGTTCCCAACCTCGATGTGATAGCTCTGAAACTTAAGATCCTCGTCCGAATGCTTGTTCACGCGGTGTTGCGCGCGGCGGATGATGATGTAGCTGCCGGAGATTCCAATACCGAGGAGAATGTTGAACATGGGTCCGCCAAAGCAGGCCGAGAGCGCCATGACGGGGTAGCCCAAGCGAGCGACAGTGACATCCGCGACAAGATCGCCGAGCGAGTTGCCAACGGCGAAGATGGTCAGGCCCATGATTGCGTGCGACATGTTGGCTATCACAGCGAGAGCCTTTAAGGCGCCGACGACCTGCGAAGCGACGGTAGAGATCCAGGCGATGCTGACGACGAAGCCGACAAGACTCAGAGTCGGGCGGTGAAAGGGTGGTCGCCGAGTCGGGGTTGTGGTGAGGAGGAGTGGGATGAGCAGGACAAGAGAGACAAGCAAGCAGATGATGATTGGACGGACAGGCCAGGACGACTCCACGTCGGTTGGTGGTTTGTTGTAGATGGCGAAGACAATGAAGAGGGGCGCGAGGAAGAGCTGAGTGATGAGGAGCCAGCGATTCCATGGCTCGGGAGGCTCTTCCTGAGCGGGCGGTGCTCGCAGTGCTTGATTCGGCATGATCTGCGGTGATGAAGCCTTCGGGGTCTGGTTTTCGATGATAATCGACGACTGCGAGGCGCGACTTTGATGTGAAGGATGCGAGCCGACGTTGTGGCGCTGGTTCTGTTCCGTTGAGGTCGCGACGGTGCCTTTGCCAATGACTCCTTGAGTCGCGAAGCCACCGCGATATCTGCGGGATGGAGTGCCGTTGTTCAAGTCAAGACTGCCTGGTGTCTTGACCGTCGGGATGCCCTTAGAATGAGCAGAGTCGAAGACCTCGTCCATGCGAGTAGAATCCTCTTCACCTTTTCCACTCTCCACGACTGGCAGGGTGATCGTGAGCAAGAACACACTTGGTGCTGCCACGATCCCAAGTGCCTTCTCCCAAGAATTCTTCTCATGCCAGTGAGAGATTGTTGGAAGGAGAGTTGAGATCATGACGCCTGGAGGTGGCAGAATGCTATATGGCCACCATCTGCTGAGCCAGGACTGTCGCGTAGATGCTTCCTCCTCGGCGTTCTGGCCAACGGACACTGAGTCCGGAGACGCAATGGACCCCGAAGGCAGATATAGACTAGGCGGTCTTGAAGTTGGCGGCGTCGCATCGTCAAGACAACGTGGGAACGGTGAGGTGCCAGGTGTCGAAGATGGTGATATCTGCCTGGCCCGAATGGAAATCCTAGATAACTGTTTGGCGTGTGGAATCGTTCGCGGTGAGTGCGAGTCGGCCGTCCTATTTGGCAGCTCCAGGCTATTTTGCCTGGGAAGACTTGCAGGCGAGCGTTGCGCAAGAACATCTCGTGACTCAGTACCAGAGACTGCGGCATTCAATAAGCGTCGCTGCTGGGAGCCTGGAGGAGTGGTTGAAGATAGTGGCCGAAGCTGGGCGTCTTGCGGCACTTGAAGCCTAATGCTGCGATGACCTCGCGCCTGGATGTCTCTAGACGAGAAGTCGATTAGTTCATGCTGCTCTCGATTTCGATCTTGGCTTGGTCTCCTGATCTGCTCGTCGATCTGCAAACCAGCACCATCGTTTGCAGACACTGCTCGCGTCCTCGCAGGTGGTACATCCAGCGTATCCAGCCTCTCGACTGTCGGCGACCTGTTTTCACGCACCGCAACCTGATGCGGAGGCCGAGCCGCGGGGTCAGAAACCGGGGACATGTTGTCTTGTACCTGCGCGGTCGTATATGTTGGGTCGTCCGAGTATTGCCGGATATTCAACGGATAGGTCTGAATGTTGCGTGACTTCTGCAGCGATTTCAACACAGCCTGGAATTCCAAGGCTCCACCTAGCGAAGGCCGCACAGGTGTAAGGGTGTTCTGCCGCGAGCGCGCGGGAGGTATGGTCAAGCGTATAGTGCTGTTCAGCTCGCTCATCCAGCGATTTCTTGCTGCTTCGTCGTCCTCCTCATTTGACAGGATGTCCTGATACGTCTCCCCGCCTCTCTCCAGCGCTGACCAATCCTCTCGCGCCACCCCTCTTGAAAAGGACGACCTCGACGGCGCATCATCCGGATCGTCGCGGTACTCCTCCTCAATCTCCAATTCGTCATCAGGTGGAACGGAATGTCCTCTCGCAGCCGCCTCTTTCTCCCGTCGCAACCTCCTGCGACCCAGCCAACAATGCCACACCACCACGAACGCCACGTAGAATACGTAGAATGCCACCATGAATAGACACTCCCACAGATGTAATTTGCCGTCCCACAGAGACACCATACTGAAAGCAGCTGCGACGGCGAAGAAACCCACGTCTCGAATGAAGCTCTTCCTGGCAACATGGAACGGTTGTATGAGTGCCATGGATCCCGCCACGACTGCCGTGATGAAGCCCGCTGCGCCAAACAGCTCGCCGACCGCCAGGCTTCCACTATTTGTGCTCATTGCCGCGAACGTGCTGAACACATCAGGACTACCATTCCCAAAAGCCAGAAGCGTCACGCCCGTCATGCTCTCGCTCATGCCAAAGATGGTCGCAATGGTCGAGAGATTGATGCAGAAGAAGTCGCTCGCTGCAATGCCGATGGTGGAGAAGAGCAGCCCGAGCCATAATATCAGAATGATAAACGCCACGGGCTTCGCGTGCGGCAGCTTACAAAAGTACAGGTCGAGGTAAGCGGTATAGCCGCCTTCGTCTGTAGGGCATTGCGATTTCACGAATGCACACTGGTCCTTTGCATGGTAGACTAGCCGGCATTGCTCGTCTTGACTGAGGGGTAGAGAGAGGTCTCGTCGGTGAGGGATATGTTGCTGGAGTTCGAGGGACTCTTCGATGGGTTGGCTCAGGAGCGCATAGACCGCTATACATGTGCCAAGGAGTACGAAGAGGCAAAAGGCTCGCGCTGCACGGTATGGCGGTCGTCGTGATTCTATCGGCGTGTTGGATGGGAGGGCGTGGGATCTCGGCCGTGATGGTAGATTGAGGCGCCATCGGAGGGGCATGTTATCCCATCCAGCGGAAAGGCGATATCAATACAAGAGAAGGGAAGTCGCTTACAGTGGGCAGAAATCAGACTGGGCTTTCGCCATCAAAACGCAAGGGGCGGCGTCGTGTTATCTATCCAACTTTCTCGGGGTCGTGCCGGCTCGTGCCAAGATTCCGTGCCGCAGTGGAAAGCCACCCATGACGACACCAGGGCGAAGCAGCGACCGAGAGTGCGTCGTGGCGCTAGCATTGAAGCTTCGCGGGAGCAGCCGATGTTTACACGCCATGTTCGAGGTGCGCCAGGGCAATCGAGAGAGATGCAATTTAGTTCACAGACGTCGAGAACGTGACAAAAATGGCATTACCGCCCCATCGACTGAATACACCGCAACGATGCCGCGTGTGCGCGCAAATGCCAGCAACCAAGCAAACGCCCACGCCTTCCCAGGGAAGAAGGCGCAGATACCATTAGCCATCAGTTTGCGTTCCTACGACAAAGACAGTCTACGACGGATATTGCAAGGCAAGAACTCTTACTCCATGGTCACGGAGATGGATTCCATCTTGCGGGGTTGGCCTAGTAACTTCCTGTTGGAGATGCATTCCCTTCCTGGGTAAGCTTGCGCATCACGCCACTGCTTTAGGGTGCCACATATATACAGTCCTTACCTCAGTAGATAGGGTGAATACACACACCTCACCACGCACGTGTCCTCCAACAGCACTGCTGCAAGGAAGTCTCGGGCCTAATAGCTACAGCGAAGTCATTGCGGGCGGAGCCACGTCCATGGGCCCACAGACCTCCCAGACCAGGTCAACATCAGCAGGCAGTTCCCAAATCCCCAAGGAGAAACCACAGGTGCAAGATGAGCGAGCAGTGTCGGTCGACATGGGCAGATTCAAGGGAGCGAACAACAATTACAACGGTATCAGAGATGGCCTGCGCGATGGGCTCAAGGTCAACAGGGTCACGGAAAGCTGACGATCAAATGTATACGGCCTGGCCCGGGCGACAGAATCGACGTAGTTTTCGCCGACAAGGAAGAAGCCAACAAGGCAAAGCAGCACACTCGCTGGCAGACGTCGAGCCTTAGCGGCGCTCGCGTCAAAGGTGACCAGTGGTATCCGGTGAAGTTCGACAGTGTCGTGAAGCAATGTGTACTGGACCAGGAAGTCAACGACGGTAAGACGCTAAACAAGGACTTTGCGAAGGACTTCATGGCGGACAATAGCTGC
>NW_027191634.1:0-7053 GCF_011745625.1 Cladosporium halotolerans | reverse complement strand
CCTCGTCCACGAAAGCCATCTTGGGATAGGCGAACATCTCCCAATCTCCTGGGTTGCGCTTTCGGGCACGCACCGCCGCGTGACCATGAAGTATTTCTAGAGTCTCGTTCCTCTTCCTCATCGCAGTCAAAGCAGGTATGGCCTCGGCCCCTCCTATACTGCTTGCGCTCACGCCTTGCGCCCACCTGACCAATTCCCATTCCCCTCCGGACTTTTTTATCATCGCCTGACCGTTTGACGCGCCGAGCTCAATCGCAACGGTCCATATTGCAGAATTGGTGGCCGTTTGATGCCTCTTGGGAAGTGCAGGCTGTGCAGGTGTCTGATCATCGCTCTGTCCATTCGACGCGCTGAGCTCGATGGCTGAGTTGAGTGCAGCAGGTTTAGGTGTCGCTTGAGGCCGGACGGGACGCGTAGAGTGCGGAGGTTTCGGCCTCGGTATGTATTTTGTACGCGCCATTAGATTGTGAAGAGCTCAGCTCGTGGGTAGAGGTATCGCGATACTCTGCTCTCTAGACGGTTTTGCTTTCGAGGCGCGACGCGTGAGGGTTTCTCGAATGGACGAATAGCGCGACGTGGAGTGAAGGGTCGAGCCGAGCAAACAAGCGAAATATGACGTTTTGCCGAAATTATTTGCATGCTTCACGGACCGGCTGTATATTGCATACTGAGCCGGTTCCGAGGAATTGGCGAATTGGCTGCAGCTTGGACACCAGCTGCTCAACGCCGGCCTCCTAAACGTTCACGAGGGCGATGTTTTCTCTTATTTATTTTTTTATTTATTTTTTTACATTTTTATTCATGTGCATTCAAGCTAAATCGCTTATGTCACGTCGGCTATCTTCTCAACGACTTCTATGGCATCCTGGTGTGCTCTCGCGTTGACCTTTTGCAGTACAGTTATGCTCGCCGTCCCGAACTCCACCAAGCCACCACAGCTTTTGGGCTTCTTGCCCTCCTACTTTCTTGTCTTTGTCATTCCTCATCTTTCCCCTCATCCACGCCCGCTCTCCTCCGCCATCTCTCACTCTTCAGCCCCGATCTAATCGTTCGAGATCCCACGAATCATCTTGGACCCCTTCTCCAGGGATTTTCTTGCCTATCTCTGTATCTTCGAGGAACTGGAGCACTCCTGCCGCGGCTTTTGCCGAGGCTGTGATTGGATTGCGGGTCTTTACTCCCTCTCTTGTCATCCTTGCGCATTTGCATACAAGGCGCTGGAGCTCGTCGATGTCTTCTTCGCACCAAGAGACAATGCTGTAACGTGATGCAAGTTACGCGCCTCCGTCAATTTAGTAGAATCAACGACGTGAAAAACGCTCGTCGAGTATCGAAGATAGCTAGGTAACGCAGCTACCCGTTTTCGATGGCGATTTGGGCTTCGCGGGTTGTGAAGGTCTCGGTTCGTGAATATATTTCGTTCGCGCCATTGGGCTAATCTTTATGGCGAAGCAGAAAGTGTGCGCAAAATGATTGCGGTCGATAATTAGGCGCGTGTGGCATGTGCGGACGGCGCGTGAACCACGCGATGTGTGGAGAACTCGCAAGTTGCCCTGGAAACCAGGAACATTGGAGAGTCCTGTTCTCATGTAGGATAGCGTACATTCTGGCTGTAGTACACATACCCGCTGTCCGCCAGCACAGATCATCTCAAGCAGAACAAACAAGACCTATCTGGGCCGCTCACTTGTTTCCTCTGCCTCAATTTAGTATTTAATAAAAGACCGTCCATCTGACAGCGCAGTATCCACCAATGTCAGAGCTTGATGCAAGAATCTCATCGCCCTCTTTACATACTGAGCAGATCTCGGCGACGTTACATACCACGACCATCGCACGCTTTCTCTCACACCTCCATTCTCACGATCCTGACCTGCGAACCTCGTTTTACAATCGTTTTCGCGAGTCCAGAGAATCTTTTGGCCTGAGTCGGGAGCGGCAAGTGCTGAGCTTACCCGATGGCGAGAATGAATGGAAACGTTTGGACAAACCGTGGTTCAAGAGGGATAGTCTGACGGGAGTCATCTATCAAAGATCACATCCGACCCGTCTCTCCCCTGATGGGCGTGTCACAGTGTGCATTCCTCATGGGCTTGCTTTCGTCGTTGCCGTAAGTCACGGTGGCTTCAACGATCTATGTCTACTAACGTGGCAAACGGCTGACGTACCCTGCAGGCTCGGGAACATGTACAATCGCACGTGATCTACGACAAGGAGCAAAAGGATCACGCCGTCGACTCAAAGATCGCTTTGAGGTATACGGGAATCGATAGAGATCATCTGAAGTTCATCAGAGAACCATGCGACCATTGTAACTCCTGAGCCGAAGTCTCTACCACGACACATCTGGACAATTTGCCCGCCATTTATGGATACCTGATGGCGTCTTATGCTCTCAAATTAGGAGCTTACTTGTACACCAATGTCATATCGAGACCAACGACCGACTGCCACAGCGGTTCCACCGATTTCGAGGTCATAGCCTGCCAGCCTAGCCTGCAGACTCGCTGTAACTCCGTTATCTGGATCGGCTGTAAGGGTACTTCAGCGGAACCGATACCGACACAGATGCTTCGGCGCAGCCGTGTTTCAGCAGCTAACAGCACTCTCGTACCTAGCTATTTCTTGCACGGGGAAGCCGAACAGCTGCAGACGATCGTCGGATCATCATCTTCTTTGCATATGGATCGGGGGCATGTCGACGCTCACCAATCTATCATCATAGCCTTTTTCTTAGCGGACCACCGAGGTATCGAGCTCGAGGTGGGGACGGGTACATGGTTGCAGCAGCAGTTTCGACACGACCGCCCTCTGCTGGGTTCGAGCACCCTGCTTCTGTTGGCATGGCATCGATATGATCCCAAGGATCGCAATGTGCAAGAAACATGCGCACACGTGGTGAACAAGCGGCCAGGCGATGTGCGCATGTTTTCTTCTGCAGAAGAACTCGAATGTTCGCAGCAAAAAAACGGCGACATACGAGTGTCGGACCAGATTGCGAAATGTGCTCCTGGTCGATGGTCTTTTCGACCCGTCACTTGCGACAGCACATCTGGCTGTCATCTTTATGCCAATAGTGTTCTAGAAAGAACGCATAGTTGCGGCAGTGAACACGTCATAGTCCATCTGACTGCAACCGATCTCTCCTAACATCCACCATGCCAGTCTCGTAAGCGCAGAATGAGTAAACGGCAAGCATATCAAAGCGCTGGCCGATGCTTCCATCAAGACTTCGTGCCCGTTTCGAGATCAGAAGGCGAATACCGAGTCTTCATAACAACGAGAAGCGATGTCTCAGCGCTGCGCCAACGTAGAGGGGTTGTCATGGAGATGGAACACATGCTCAAACTCCCTGACAAAGAACTATTAGTGACAGTGTTACGCCTCGATTCGATCTTGCGGGACGGACCTCGCGTTTTCAACAACAACGACCTGGAGGAGCTCGCAGAGTTTGCTATGTATGTCTTCAACGCTTTACGTAACAGGTCAGACTGGTCGACAAAATACGAATCGTTGAGAGGTTGGCGTTCGACTAGACATTGGCGTGTCCTTTGTCGGCGGTCATCGTCAGTACTTTGTCAACGAAATCACACGAATCTACGAGGCCGATATCTTCGCCGAATGGTTGGCTCAGCCCGGAACGCACATCTGCAAAGCAGTGTCAAGAGCTATAGAGGACGTCTTTATGATGCCGTCGGACCGGCTTAAGATTTACTTATCTAGATATCAGTCTTGCATGGCAAGCTCACTAATGTCTGAGCACAAACGGGCACTCGGATGGTACTTTATTATGTCTGGAAAATAATTATGGCATAGTGAATACCATGATGGCGTGCCACCTTCCACAAACTGGATAGATTGGTTGAACGAAACTAGTCTACGACATGCTTGTTGTCTGGCTCTTGCATTGCCCATTCCGACAGCCCTCGCAAAATGCAGTCAAATGAGGTCCATTTCGTTCGCCTGAGAAGAAAGGCGCTTCGACGTCGATCCTGATCCTGGACCACTTTTGAAGCCAGTACACAACTCTCTCGGCGTAAGAGCCGTCCAGTCGCGGCCGGCTCAACTTTCCACACTCTTGACACCGCTGGTTGTAGACCCTGACATTGAATCGCGAATCGGGATACAATCGTATAGTCACTGGTATCGATTTTGCTCGACCATTCATTGGAAAGACACCGAGTGTTCTAGCAAGAAAATCGGCCCATGACGTTGGTGTCGTATTTTCGGGTACTGCTGAAAGGGTCATCGATGTCGCCAAAGTCGAAAGAGAGGCCGCTGTCTTGCAATAAACGCAGCACATCTGTGTGGCGAGAAGAGTGAAGTGACCAGGGGTTTCGTGGCTTGTACTCCTTTGTCGACATCTTGGATAGTGATATGAATGCACACGACGGCAGACACTGCTGCAAATGAGAGTTGATATATGGCCGATACAGATAATCGGTTTATATGATTAATGGGTGTCAATTGAAGCATAGTGCTCCAAGAGTGCCATCTCGGATCGAGCACGGGCATGTTTTAGTGGCACAGGGATGAGTCCCATGCACATCTGCACTCATTATTCGACTTTACCGAGAATACCTGCCATTGCGGTTGGTCCGATCTCGTATGCTTCCAATTACCACTATGAAACGCCCGCAATATTCTTCCCATCACACCTATCGATACACCATTCTAGTATCATTGCCCTACCAGCGCACTGTAGATATGTTGAGACGAATAGGAGTTGATATCGCATGGCATGTTCGAGTCTTAACAACAGACTCATGCCGCAATTGTTGCGTCTCAGACTAATGATAGACGATCGGACGAGCGACGAGGTGGTCCAACACCAAATGCTCAAAAAGTATCAAATGAGGCGACCAAGATTCGGGCGACTGCGAAATTGCAGCCTTCATATATTCCTTTCTGCCGTTGCCGCCGTTGTTGCCCTTGGGTCCACTGGCGCTCCCGGTCTGGCTCACGCGACCCGAATTGGCATTGTTTGCAGCAGCAGACTGAGCACGTGAGGCGAAACCAGAGTTCCCCCCTGATCCAGACTGAAGACGTCAGTTTCGTGGTTGTCAACGACGGAGTCTCTGACCTACGTTTGCGGACTGGATACGGGATGCTGCACTGCCTGACATGGGCGTTGTGGTCTTGTTGCTGTCACTCGGCGTGTTTTCGACTGCTTTTCGGATGGTTGGCGGGTATTGTTCAAGGAAGATGAGGGATATATATTCGAAAGTATGACTTGAGGAGACCTTTATATATCTCAAAGCATCCTCGTGGTCTCAGCAACACCAAACAGCTAGTAGATCGTCAGAGCAATACCAACAGGCGTGAATCTATCCGGCCTCCGCTATTCCAAAAGTTACTGTCGCACTTCTGCGGATCTGGGCAGATTGGGTATACACAGAAGTCAGTCTAGGATGCATGATGCAGTGTATGTGGAGACAGGGTCGTCGCCTCAATATCAGAACCCACGCTAAAACACCGCGTGTCGATTTAGCGCAGCGCTTCAAATGCGGCGACGAAGAAGAAGTCCTCACAGAATCTCCAAGATCTCCGATGGACGAGCTTGCATTTCTCCTAACTACTTGTGCATCTCTTCTGTCTAGTAGCATGCGTGGTAGGTGTCCTGAGTCGCCACTACGCCTATCTCAAGCCAAGTGCGCGACCACATGTACGTAAGCATATCTCACCAGTTATCTGTTCAACTCCTTCATGATCATCTTCCGACTTGTCAGCACGATGTCACAGAAACGATGGCCTTGTTCGTTCTCATGCCCATCAGTTCTTTGTATTACTCATGCGAAGGGAGTAGCGCGCTCAGCGGGTCATGCCTCACTCCTTTAGTACGATGGTAAGCGGCCATCTTACAGCCTCGCCGTCGTGATGCCGATTGTTGATTCAAACATCTCGCGTCGCACACTGTCACTGCTGAACGATGCCTGCGTCATCATTCTCGTCGCGTCTGTTATACGCCTCAAAATCCCCAGATTGCAACTTTCAGATGTCCCTGAGTTCTCCCATCGTGGGACGCACCACTGCACCCAGATATTGCCGTGACTCCGCCGTGGAAGTATATGCCCTGGATGATATTTGAAGAAAAGTGCACAACAATGACAAGAAGGCTTGCTGCATGCAATGTATCGATCGTCGTTGATGAAACAAAAATCTTGACGCCAAAACCATTCTAGAACGACAACTTCAGCGTGTGGCTTTGGAACGATATCGACCGAGCGAAACCAATCGATGAGGCTCTTGGACCCCTGGATCTTTTCCGTAAGCCGATAACACATCAGATTTCCCCTAAGGTTTGGAAAGACCCTAAGCACTAAACTCTCCAGATCTTCGTCCAGAGTCAAGTTGTCATGTCGGCTCTGCGCTGGTAAGTCGATTGATTGAACCTGGGCTGTTTTGAGGACGCTGGAAAATACACACGCACTGTTCACAACCGATCTGGCACATTTGCGCCAATAGCCTAGGCGTCCAATGAAATGTCGTACCAAATTCCATGTATCGCTCGAGCATCTGCGATGTTGATCTTTTAAGTCCTGGTACTGTGGTGTATGCCGAAAATCGTATGCGGCATCGCAAAGCTGATGATGACAATAAGCTTTGCGAACAAGATCTTCAAGCCTTGTGAGAAGATCGATGTCTGGAACCTAATCAGCTTGGCGACTTTACAACAGACATTCGTGCCGTGTTGACCTACAACCTGAACAATGAAACTTCTCCTCACCAGATAGCTGTGTGTTGACTAGCTGTCGGAGTCTTCGTGCGTAGTTGTGTACACGCTTTTTGCTTCGTCGTATGGACCGACGGGTGATCTCGGCAACAGTGAAATGTCTGTTTGCACCCTCCAACGGGAATTCTGTGAGAAGTGCGAGCAACTCGACCAGGTGAATCTTCGCATCTTGCTGATACTGCGGTGTGGTAGATATCCAGAAGATGTTGTGATCCGAGCGTTGCTCCACACCGATAGACACGACGCTTTTGCCACCACACTGCGAGTCGCATAGAGAACAGAGGTCATCTAAGAACCTATGCCAGTCCGTTCGAGTGTCT
>NW_027191633.1:0-7197 GCF_011745625.1 Cladosporium halotolerans | reverse complement strand
ACAAATATCGCTGGCGCCAGAGCTCAGTTGCCACGATCCCCCTCTGAAATGGAAAGCCAGAAGGAACAGGCCGTTGAGCTCGAATTACGCTAGGGACAAAGACTTCCTGCACAGACGGTATATCTTTGATACGTCAAACTTTGAGCGGAAGTCTCAAGCAACGTCGTTCGCCATTGCAAAAGATTTGGTCCATTGTTGTTGGGGATCTGGTCTAGAACAACAGGAACCCGATCCAAAATCAGGCCATCAAACACAACGCAAGACGAAGCGTACGGGCAAAGCTCCATTCAGGGCAGCCCAAAAAAACAGATGGAATCCTTACGGTCGACCGGAAACGCGAAAGCCAGATTCGCCAGGCTATAACAGCTTGATTCCTCCCAACCCTTTCTCGAACGTGGATGGATATAATGACGAGCCAAATGAGGCAGCGTTATTGCCGAAAAAAGCTGTGCAAGAAGAGGACTTCTCTATCAAGGCAGAACACGACACACCGTCCGATGTTTTCAAAACTATCAGGAATTTGATGGACACGAAAGGGTCACCATCGGCATATTCCGGCGATGGAGTGGACTCCGTCAAGGCAGAATCCGACACACGGTCCAATATCTCGGAAAGCATCATGGATATAAGAAGCTTACCCTCGGTACGTTCTGCGAATAGGATGGAAGAAAAGTTACCCTCTGGACGAACATCGACGAAAGACTTGTTTATGCACGCCCGTCCCGCCCCATCTAGAACGACGTCTCGATCGAGCTCCATGCGCTGGATGAGAGAAGGAGGCGATAGTGATTCCAGAGAAGTTGATGATGCTGCTAGAACCTCTGACTTGATACAGCCAGCGGTCGAGAGCAGGCTTTTGGATGATGCGAGAAGATCTCCTGTCCGCCAGATTGGTGAAGGCGCCGTTGTACGAAAGAGGAAAAGGTCGAGTCAAGATGGCACGGCCCAAGTAGAAAACATGGCGGTCCGTGGTGTCGAAGACAAAAGACGTGCCTCAATTTGGCCACCGAACCCTCTGCGCACGCACTATTCGCCGCAGGAACAGAGCGGAGTGCGGAAGCCCACCTTGCGAATGGGAAGAGAAAAAGGAGTGAAAGCAAGGAAGAGAAAGACTTCTTTTCGACTTTGTTACAGACAGGGTCATATTTTACATTAATCGAAAGCTCAGAATAAGCACAGTGCAAGCACACCAGCGTGATATCCAGCGCCTCGCTGGTGGGAATGCTATTCCCCAGTGAAGGCGGCGGGGGGGCGCCTCCAAGTGACGTTTCAGGGTCTGAAGCATGCGGGGAAGCCTCCGAGCGAATCACGAGCCTCGCCGACCTTGAATTTTGCGATTTGGGCCTCCAACCTGGCGGAACACAGAGTTGGGACGACCAGCAAGCTCGCACCACGGCATCCGCAAGTCCAAAGAAGCGAAAAGCAGACGGAGGATCAGCTATCAGCATCAGTGATGATGTGCTTACACAAGCATTCGAAAAGTTTGTGGCGAACGGCCGCATGCGTGGGTTCGCAGAGCCGACGCTTGCTGCCGGCTCACTGGGAGAAATGCAATACCTTCGAGGCGAGATAAGGTTGGAGATGAGCAAGATACAGATGCAGGTTACTCAGCTCGTGAACACTGCGATGGCTAACATGCAAGCCGAGGCGGATCGGCGGGTAGAAGACGCGCTTCAAAGGATTATGGAGATGCTCGAGAAGGGGCCGAAGCAGAACAACGAGAGGACGGTGCCATCTGCCAGGACTGATGCTCGGCCAGAACATGCGACGCAAGGTATAGGCAGCCAAGTATTACCACCAGGGCAAGCAGCACAGCCAAGCTGGGCGAGCATCACGGGGGCAAGCAAAGGAAGCGGCTGGACCACAGTCGCAAACGGTAAGAGAAAACCGAAGAAACACCCGCTCGACCAAAGGCGTATCCTCTTCGCGAGAAATGTGCAGTCGCACAGCTGCGACCCCAGAGACATCATGTTCGAAGTGAACAAGGCCTTAGCAAACGCAAGAGCCCATGTGACTGTGAGATTGATCAAAATGAGATACACAGAAAAAGGCAATTTGACGGGCGTGGTGAGTCAAAACGCATGTGCCGACGAGCTGCTTAACTACGCGACGGTCTTGATGGCTGCGGTCAAGAAGCTAGACCCTGAAGTCGTCCTCGTGGAAAAGACAGAGAAGTGGCGCAAACTGCGTGTGCATGGTGTCGCACTTGATCGCTACATGACCGAAGGTGGCCTTGAACTAGCGCAGGAAGAGATCGAGCTGATGACGGGCGAACGGCTGCCGCATACGCCGCGATGGATCAAGGCAGACTCCTTAGAAGAGCGGTTCGACAACGGGAGCATCAAGCGGTCGACACTGGTCATGACCGTGAAAAGCAAGCAGGCTGCGGACGTTATCCTTGCCAAGGGCCTTTCTTTTGGCGGCAGGCGCCATGAAGTAGCGAGATTCTGGGAAAGGGGAGAAGGTCGGATGTGCATGCGCTGCTGTGGCAGCGACCACTTCGGCAAGTGCACAGGGGAGGCCAGATGCTTTGTCTGTGCAGGCGAACACGCAGGAAGTCAACACCACTGCTCCGTTGAAAGCTGTGGCAGGAAGTCAGAGCCGTGCGAACACCACATGGCGAAGTGCGCAAACTGCGGCGGCTCTCACATGGCGACGTCGCGAAAATGCCCAGAAAAGAGGTCGCACCGGCGGACTCGTGCGCCAAAGCCAACTGAGATACATAGCAGCCCTCCGATGATGGAGCCGGAGCAAGAACGGGACGAGCTCACAGCACAGGAAGACGAAGCAGAAATGGAGGTGGAAACAACACCGATTGACCAAGGCCAAGCCGACTTGGTACAAATGAAAACGATATCTTCGGATACCAGCATACACCAGCCTCGGGCCCGAGGTCAAAGATTGCCCCGTCCAACGAGAGAACTCCGGTCGATGACAAAGTCATCCCTGGGAGCAACGCAGAAATTCCCTAGCCCCGACGACGAGACCTACATGTCCATCGATGATGATAGTGCTTCAACATAATTGCAACGGCACGGTGGTTTCGACGACGGCAGCACTCGAGGCTGCCATTGAGCGAGGAGCCGAAGTGGCGTGCTTGCAAGAGCCGCACGTGGGGAAGAGGCACGCGATCAGCCACCCTGGGTTCCAACTCAGGTACCCGGAATGTGCGAAGCGAGACGTGAGAGTGGCGTTGGCAATCCGCAACGATGCGCTGGATCGATACGTGTTCGAAGAGAGGACAGACCTGGTGAATAGCCCGCACGTGCAGTGTCTTGACATCTGGGAGACAACGAACCGCAGAAAGACGCGCCGAACGAGACTGATCAACGTCTACAACAAAGCCAGGGTCGAAGGTGGGGGCTACACGATCGACCACCTCGACTGGCGACCGCTCATCGAGGGCAGGACGATACTTGCAGGCGACTTTAACGCTCGTAGTCCCGCGTGGGATCCGTGGGTCGTGGGAAGGCAGAATGCAGGGGCAACGGAACGGTTGATAGAAAGGCACGACCTCATCGTCAACAACAACTACCAGCAACCCACCAGACGCGGGAAGGCATGCAGGTCGGTCATCGATTTGACCCTGAGCACGCGAGGGGTGGGTGCGCTCACATCTTGGGAAATAGACGAGGACCTGGCCACAACGTCCGACCATGAAGTGATCGTCTTCGAGTGGACGCCGCTCAATGCGACCGCTACGGACGGGCAAAGGGGCGCTCCGCCGAACTGGAACATCGATCGTCTGTGCGCAGATGAAGAGGCGTTGAAGAAGGCAGGCGAGCACTGGCACGAGCTGAGTGAAGGAAGGGCGCTGGTCAGTGCCTGGGTGGCGACACCTGCAGAACTCGAGGCAGAAGCGTACTGGATGCAAGAAAGTCTCAAGGCAGTGCTGGACCGACATGCACCCGGGAGGCCGCCGTGCGCACGCTCGAAGCGGTGGTGGACAGACGACATCAAACAGGAGAGACGGCTGTTTGGAGGTGCAAGACGTGCCTACAACGATGATCGAATCAGTTTTGACGAGTACCGTCAAGTGAGAAACAGTTACTACCGTCACATCCGGAGAGCCAAGCGTCTGGCCTGGGAACGCTTTCTTGAGGGCGTCTTCCCAAATGAAGACCACTCGAAAACCGCAAATAATCCTGAACGATGTTGGAAAGCGCTCAGATACACGAAGCCCCAGATGCCCTCATACACACCAGCAATCAAGACCAGCGGCGCTGAAGGGCAGCCGGACAAGATGGTGGCGACAGCAGAAGAGAAAGAAGAAATCTTTATGGCACAAGCCTTCCCACCACAAGCCAGCGACGAGGAAGGAATCCAGATACCAGACACGAGGATTAGTGTCAGTGCGGATCAAGTCCGCGAAGCATTGTTTTCACAGTCCGTCAAGAAAGCCCCGGGAGCGGACCGCATCGGATTCAAAGCACTCCGGCTGCTATGGCAGTGGGCCGAAGAACGAATCGTGGCCCTCGTTCAAGGATGCATAAGGATAGGGTACCACCCCTGCACGTGGAAGACTGCAAAAGGCATTCTGTTGCGCAAGCAGGGAAAACCTACCTACACCGTCGCGAAGGCCTACCGAGTCATCAGCCTGCTCAGCTGTCTTGGCAAAGTGGTTGAAAGGGCAATCGCAACTTGGATCGCATCCTTCTGCGAGGAGAACGGCATCTTCCACCGAGGACAGTTCGGCTGCCGTAGAGGAAGAGGAACATCACACGCAGTGGCGCAACTGGTGTCGAAGGTCGAAGACGCCTGGAGTAAGAAGCGCATCGCCCTTGCATTGCTCCTTGATGTCAAAGGAGCCTTCGATAGGGTCAACAAAAGACAGCTGCTCAAGCGGATGATCGGAGTCGGTATAGCCGGTAATATTGTGCGCTGGGTGGACTCATTCTTGTCGGACCGGCGAGCAAAGCTTGTAATCGACGGAAGAACAGGCGAGACCCGCAGGATCCAAGCTGGACTACCGCAGGGATCACCGGTCTCGCCTGTACTCTTTATCTTGTCGGTCAGTGCAATGTTCGAATGGCTAGAAGAAAGACACCCAAGACTGCAATGCATCTCGTTTGTCGACGACATGGGTCTGGTGACAGAATGCGAAGACTTGAATGAGGGCACCAGGCATCTGGAGCGCGTCGCCAGAGATGCGGTCCAATGGGGGACCGATAACAAAGTCGAGTTCGAAGTCAGCAAGACCGAAGTTCTTTTGTTCAGCAGGCGTCGCAAGGTGTTGCAAGCAGCAAAAGATGCGTCAATCCAGATCGGAGATTTAAGCTTTACAATCAAGCAGGAAGCGACCAAATGGCTAGGCTTCTGGCTCGACTCGAAGCTGTCCTTCAAGGTGCACTTCGAGAACAGGATGGCGAGCGCCAAGGGCGCTCTGCAGCGGGTGGCTAGCCTCAGCCGAAGCAACGGTGGCCTGTCGGTCAGCTTGATGAGGAGAGTGGTCGTCGCAGCAGTCACTTCCGTCGCGATGTACGGGTCCGAAATATGGTGGAGGGGCCAGAAGGACCGACTGGGGAAGCTCCAATTGCTGATGAACAGTCAAGCAAGAGCCATCACGGGGTTGCTGAAATCAACGCCGGTAGCCTTCCTGCAGCGGGAAGCGTGCTTGCCTTGCGCCAAGGAACTTCTCGACTCTCGGCAGACCAGATACGCGTTGCGCGCTCTGAGCGCGGATGGAGACCACCCAACGCATCAGCTCCTGCCTGCAAACTTCCGATTTGGCGAGCTTCATCGACATGAAGGAGCGACAGGCCAGCCATCCAGCATCGGCTGGACGAAATCAGAGAAGATGCATCGATCGCTCGGAGGCCGACTTGCACAGCAGATCGTCAGGAACGTCAGATACGACACTGAATACGGATTCGAACTGCCCTGCAAAGTCACTTCGCCTGTGTCAGTCCCAGTGATTCGAAATCACGGATACTCAGATGTACCGGAGAGGATGCTACCTGACCACCCACGACAACTGACAATCTTTGTGAGTGCGACCAAGGATGTCAGCTATGGGGTAGGAACCGCATGGAGAGAGCGACGCGAGTGGAAGACGAAGGCATCATCATTGGGCAAGTACATGACAACGGCTGATGCTGCACTGTTTGCCATCGGCATGGTTGTGAAGGGCCTCCTCACGCTTCTCCATCGAGCGAATCGCTGTTGCGCTGAGGTCGTGACGGAGTCGCGACAGGGACTGGCCGTCATAGAGAGCGCTGAACATTGGGCGCTACCGATCATCACAGGCATGAAACGGCAGGCACTACGAGTTGAAGACGCGGGCGGCCGAGTGGTCCTAACATGGCTTGCGAACGGCAAAAGCGTAGAGGGCTACGAGATCGCGAGCGCTGCGGCGCAAAGAGCAGCAAAACACCAGCCCAAAGAAATGCGATCGGCATCACTGCCTTACACCAGGCAAGCCATCAAAGAGAAGTGGAAGGCAAGATTCAAGGTAGACAGAAACATCGAAGGTGCGAAAAAGTCAGTCGCAGCACGATACCTGCAGCTCAAATCGGGACACGCAGTCACAGGCGTCTACCTCCTGAGGATCAGCAAGGTCAACGACGCACACTGTTGGTGGTGCGGAGGTGTCGAGCAAACCATTGGACACCTATTGCTCAAATGCAGAAGATGGCGAAGGCAGCGAGACGCCATGCTACGGAGGCTGAATAACAAGAAGGTTTTGATCAGCGGAAGGCGGGACAGAACAGACCTACAAACTCTGTTCGGAGCAGAAGCTGTCGTAGACGTGCTTCAGTTCCTTGAAGAGACAGATGTGGGCAAGAAACTGCCCGGGGAGGGCGACCAACACGAATCGTGGGACATCGAACGATTAGATCGGAGCGTTGAGGAGGGAGAGCTGATGGAGGGCATTGGAGGGGAATAAGAAGACGGACGAGGAGTGACGATGACAAGAAAGTAGGAGGGCAATAAGCCCAAAAGCTGTGGCGGCTCGGTGGAGTCGGGACGGCGAGCATAATTGTACGGTAAAAGGCCGAGGCGAGAGCAGACAAAGAAGCCATAGAAGTCGTCGAGAGAATATCCGACGTGCCATAAGCTACTTAGCTTGAATGCAGCATGATTCAAAAAAAAAAAAAAATTCACCCGAGAGGTTCCCACGGGAGCAATACAAGGCAAGGGAGAACATGAGGAGACATACTGTGACAGAAGGGCCAGAGTTCAAAGCGCTGATTGAAA
>NW_027191632.1:0-7265 GCF_011745625.1 Cladosporium halotolerans | reverse complement strand
GCGTGGATGAGGGGACAGATGAGGAAGGACAATGACAAGAAAGTAGGAGGGCAATAAGCCCAAAAGCTGTGGCGGCTCGGTGGAGTCGGAACGGCGAGCATAACTGTACTGTAAACGGCCAACGTGAGAGCACACTAGGATGCCATAGAAGTCGTCGAGAAGATAGCCGACGTGCCATAAGCTATTTAGCTTGAATGCAGTATGATTCAAAAAAAGAAAAAGAAAAGCGAAACAATTCGCGCCTTTGGTGACGTCAACCACACTGGCAATCGGCAAGTCGGTCGCGATGCGTCCCGTCTGACGTCAGCGTGCGGGGCAGCTTTGGAAAACCTACTGCGCTGCCCTTTGCGGTTGATCATAACTGAGGAAAGGAATGCGTGAATTGCTCATCTTGTGAGCGTTTTACGACGCTTCTAGCATCTCCTTTCTAAAGTGGAACTATCGCACAAACTACTTTCCCGGTAAACCTTTCCGACACACTACTTGGATGCCCGCTCAAGTCCACTCAAAGTGCTGACAAGCAAGTCAAAATATCGCTGAAATTGCTGCTTCCGACCGTGTTTCCGACGCAGTCGCCAACTTCGAACAGCACAAGCAGAGTGCTTTCATGTGTGCAAGCGCATTGTTGCCATCTTCGACGCCTCGGACCTTGCCCTCAAGCACCAGGCCGTAGAGTGCTAATACCAGCACAGCCTCGGTACAGTCTAAGTCCTTGGATCGTGACCAGCGTTGGCGGAAAGCAGCCACGTTCAGCACCTACTGCAACCATTACGAGCGCCATTGGAGCTTCGCGATCTGTACTTGTCAGCAGTGGCCTTCAACAGTATACCGACATCAACGTTGGCGTCTCCATACAACCCACAAATGCATATCAGAAACTCGCCTCACGTCGTAGCTTCTATCGGCGTGCTTGCGCCATGGCTCAGAGACCCAATGTCTGAGCCGTACTTAGGGCTGGATTCCGCGGGCTCGCATGTCATTGACAACCGCAAGGTCCTACCAATCGTGTACCCACCGAAGGCGCACATTCAGCATCCATCTTTTGATCCAGTCAATGGGACCAGGTAAACCCAAATGGTCTTATGAATGTTGGTCAGGATGCTCTAACGTAGCAGCGTCGGCTCTGGGAGGTATCCCCTTTCCGTACAGCATACCCGACTTCTTCGGAGACCTTGGGTCTCTCGGGCGTGAAGGGGCTCAGTCAACTTTCCTCGGCAAAGTAAGGCACAAGGGCTAGATGGTTTGGGCGGCTCTTTCAGAATCAGACTCCCAACAGCGTATAACCCAGAGCCACGGTGATACCGTCCATCACCGATATGGCCAGATCACAGCTCCGCTTGACATGACCAGCGGTGTCCGCACTGCGAGAGACAGTAGCGCAGAGGCTGCAAGAACACAAACTGCAAAGCAAGACAGACCTGGCAGATCGGAACGTGCCCACAATGCTGCAAACCAGCGGCATGCGAAGAGCAAGACAGTGGGGCGAGTCAATCGGAGAAAGGACGCAGCACTCAGCGATGGTGAAGAGGGGGACACTGTAGGCAAGAGGGGGACGCTGTAGGCAAGAGGGGAACATATCGTGAGAAGAACAGGCTCGCAGCTGCTAAGTGTCGTGCAAGGAAGAAAGAGAATACTGCAGGACTTGAGGATAAGCATCGCAAGCTGGGCACCATGAATAGCGTATTGAAGACGCAGGTTCAGGAGCATCAGTCACTACAACGGTTGGTCAGGCGAAAATATTAGCGCTCAGTGCCAGTGCGCAATCAATGCCCCTCCAGTATGGAGGAGTACCTTCGACGATGACGAGAACGATGACCACGATGGCAAAAGGCGAGGAAGGCGAAAGCCCGTGGCTTGATGGCTTCATGCTGATCAAACCTTACAATCACCCAACTTGAACAGTCGCCTTGACCATCGTTTCTTAGAGGACTTGATGCAAACATCTCGGCATTTTTCTGGGTGAGCGACTCAAGATCACGCTCCTTAACACGTGACGATTGCCTGACTCACTTGATTCTCGGCGCCCCTATCCCTAAGGATCACGTATATCGCGTCAGACTTCGCCGCCCTTCTATCGATGATTGAAAACAACGTGCCCGGAGACGTTCATTTCCGGGGCCGGTATTGACAGGCGTTAGGCCATCGGTGAAGCAAGCTCCCTTCGCTCAAAATGTGCTTTTGGCATTGGGGTATCGCTGCTTTGCTGAAGCGGAAGAACCTCAACGGAGCACTAGAAGGAACAAAACCAATTCTCCCGAACTTTGCAGGAATGACGCCAAACATCAGCTTGATCCAAATTCCAAGTTTTCAACTATCTAAACTTCGAGAGCAGCAATTCCACCACGATTATCTCGTGAAAAGCTCCGGTCGAGACCTTGGCCGCTGGTGGCGCATATTCACGAAGATCCGATCCACCAAGAATTTGTACCTAGCCTCTCGCATGTGGTCACAACTGCTGACCTTTCTCACCTTGTCTCTCCCCGTCTCCTCTTTCATCCATTACAGGCTGGTCACCTCCGGTACTGACCGCGCGCGCTGCCCTTTCCGTCTTGCCAACCTTCCATACACATAAAAGGAGATACATGCATTATGCTTGTTGACGCAGTCTGAGCTGCGCAAGGCTTGCCTTTGTGAGCTCATTGCACGAAATGAGCTCGCTTGGTCCTTGTGTCTTGATGTTGCTTGCCTAAACTGTCGCAAACCCTCAGCTTGTGTCCCTTTAGTGTCCGCCTCTGTGTCTCACATCCGAGCTGATGTACGGGTGCTTGTCCGTGGCCATCTGCCGCGCTTGTCGTGCCGTGTCCTACCCGCCGAACCTCTAGAGCGCATGGCTCGGCAGTTCACCGAGTGTGGCTGGTCCATCAATGAGCCTGTCCATGAGTGTCCCTGCAAGATTGGGGCGGCTCATCGCGCTCTTGTGCATCGCATGCGTCTTGTACTTTTATGTGCGTTTTCCGCCTCTTGCTCATTGTCGAGTTGGCGTTGGCGGCCACGTCGGCTGCGGCGGATGGGAGCGCATTGCCTGCTGGCATGTGGTGTGCGCAGGCTTTGTCGACTCATGTCAGAGAGTAGGTTGTCTCGAACTCCGATGATCGCGACCTATCTGTGAACCTGGCGCCAACGATGAAGGCTCCGAACCAACAAAGGCTAAATTCTCTCCTACGCGCGAGCGGGCTTTAAGCCCGGACGGCTGTATTGACTTCTGGTTTGGAGACCCAAGAACTCCCATTGGTGGCAGGCTCTGTTTGAGGTAGGACGGTCGTGACGGAATTGGAGACCGACCCTGATGGGAGAGGCCATGAGAGGAAGTAGTCCCTGACTCTTTAGGTACGCAAGTCCAGAGATTACCCTGCTGAGTTGCTGGAAGCGAGCAAGCCAGTATGCTTCAACGAAGGCAATGCTTGCTCGATAGATGACTTGCGTCTCCACGAGGGCGGACGTTGGGTGAAGCCGAAGCCTTGGCCGGTGAGCGTGGGGTGGTTACCGTACGCGATTCTGGTGCTGGCAGCCATGGGATGATCATCCACCGGACTGGTCGGTTGGTCATTGAGACTGTAAGGGCTCTTGACTACTGTGGCATCGGAATGTGGCGTGCTGATGCTTGCAAGGTTTTTGTTGGTGTAGCATGAGGCAGATCCGGAAGCTGGTGACAGCATGATGGGTGCGATGTTTGACAGAACATTGGCTGGTTGTATTGATAGCGGCCGATTGACACGAGTAGGTGATTCTGAGGACCAAAAACCGGAAAGGTGCGTGTCGCCGGAGGATTGCTCGCTATGGTTAGCACTGCCCTCTTTGCGATCGGGGCTACCGATCCCTTTCTTATGGTTGCGGCGTCGGTGCGGGCTTGATTTATAGTCACCCCTTATTCTTTTCTGAGCTGTAAAAGTATTAGAACTTATCAATCGATGTCAACGCTCGACGTCTTACTGCTGAGTTGGTGGTCGTGCTTGACCTGGAAATCCGCAAGGTACTCCTGGTAATTCGCATGATCTTTAGTTTTTTTGTATTCAGCCAATTGGGTATGATATTGATGTTTCATGATTCGGGCCCTGCTTTCGTAGATCGCCTTCTCCCCGAGTGGAAGTACCTGCCATCGTTCGCCGACTGCCTTGGCGATTTCAGTGAAGCTGAGGCCCTGGCCCTTCAGTAAGTCTCTTGTTTCTGGGAAAAGGGTCAGCATTGGGTGGTCGATGCAAAGATTCCACTGTTGCCCACGGTTTGAGAATAGGACGTATGCAGATGGTGGCCTGTTAGGTGCATTTTGATCGGGCTGCGTGCTCATCAGCGACCACCCTCTGCCAGATTCGTCGCGCTGGTGTATATGGCATAGAATATTCGTCCGAAAAGCCTCACCTTTGGATGCCGCCTATATCTTCGTTTGCCACACGCTTTTGCCTGCGCGATTGCACTGACATCAGGGCCGGAATCTCGCGATGTGACGGGTCTTGGTGGGTCCGGAGTTCTTTGCTTGGACCTGATGAGGGGAACTGCAGTCGCTAATTGTTGCGGTCCGCCTCTGTGGGATTCGTTTATTGCTCGCTGTAAAATCTGTGGAATGATGTCAGACTCTGTTGCAACAACGAGTGTGAACAGCCAGCTTAGGTAAGGTACTGCTGCTTCGAAAGCAATACTCACTCTGCGGTGTCCCAGTTTTATATCCAGCGCATCACTGCTGGATCATTAGACACACCAAGTCATCTTTTGAAGGGAATGGGGACCAACCAATCCTCTACCGTGTTGTCAGTAAGGACCTCCCAAGAATCAAAAGCCTCTTGAAGAAGTCTGTCGTGGTACTGCGAAAGGCCTAGACGATCCAGCGCCTTCCAAAATTCAGAGGCAGCCATATCAGGTCGAGATATGGGGCTAAATGATCTTGACTTGATAAAAAATGCGATCGATGAACGAGAAGTCTACGCATGTGCGAGGGAATAGATAGCTTATTTCAAGAGTCGCCCTTAAGAACCAGCAGGTGCGCGATGGCAACTTCAAAATTCACCGGTAAAAGTAGATCCTCGATCTGTCGAACCATGAGTCCGTCCGCAATCAGAGATCTGATACTCTTGATCGAGCCGATCATTGTTTCGCCATTCAAGCTGACAGTGGAAGTGTTCTCGGGGAAGCGGAGCTTGTTGCCGAAATGTATGCACACCACGTAGTTGCCTTTGACGCTAAGAGATGCTACCTATGAGCTCCATGTCCACCTGCATTGCTTCCGAATGCTCGGCATCTACTTACCTCACGAAATATAGGTTGTGATGTAAGTCTGGAAAATTTAAAGTGCAGCCATCGGCATCGGCAATGAGCCGCGCGAGTCCTCTGCGACCTCATTTGATGTGCACCGCAAAAGCGCGCTATATAGCGATGCTAAGGGTGGGAGGGCCAAAAAGCGCGACCATACCCGATTGTGCTGGACCACATCAGTGGCTTGCTCTGCGTGGAGAGATGACCTTTTCCTTTCGCCAGCGACCCGTTGCACGTTAGCGGGACTCGGTCTCGCTTTTTCATGGCCGGGGCCGGGGGCCGCTTCGGACGCGTTTGAGGGAGGCGGCCATGTTTGCGACGCTTCGCAGTGGGTCTGCTCCGTTCGCGCGTGAACTCTATCAAAAGATGTGATTTGGAGAGTGCATCATAGTTTCCATGATGTAGCGCAAGCCGAACCCGCCTCCCCGAACGGGGTTCACGGGCCGAGGGCTGGTACGTAACAAGCGGGAGCAGGCCCCGCGCAGCAGACAAGAGGAGCATCTGCAGAGAGCCCGCCCGCCCACGCGCCGGCCGTCATCCAGAGCATGTGACTGATCACGCAGCCTCTGCGCCCTAGTGGCAGTGTCTCCCCCTATTGTTTCGTGCATTGAATCGCAGGGTATATTGTTCATTACGCAACGTCATGCGCGCACGGCAAGCCACTGTGAGGAACATCCATCGCGCTACTAGCGGGAAGAGGCGCGGAGACGCGCTCCATCGGCACTCTTGTGGCCTGTAACGCCTGCCGCGCGCGGAAGACTGCGGTGAGCCGTGTGATAAGGCCTCCACTGACCGGTCCCTTGCAGTGCGATGGACGGAGCCCCACATGTGCCTCCTGCGTAACGCGCGGAGAGCACTGCGAGTTTCATAATAAATACGAAGAGGAGACGCGCGCTGGAATTGCGCATTCGACTAGCGACTTACGAGGCATTTAACACTCAATTCACCGCTGCCAACGAGCAACAAGCGCTCCAGCTATGGCGGCAGGCCTGCACGAGCACCTCGGTACTGACGCTATCCACTTCACCGTGCAGCTGCCCGCTACGTTCTTCGCTGCGCGAAACCGACAGCATACCCCATTCCGCCATACCATAGGTACGACCAGCTGTCCTCTTGCCTCCGCTTGCAGTCTGTCTCTATGTATATCTATGTACGCCTTCAGAAGTGAATGTATCTTCGTGCTTATCTTCCAACTGACAAATTGTTTGTTCTCCTCATGTGTCGTACATAGGAGACTCTTTTTCTGTGATCCTTTCCTGCGACTCCAATGGTGCTATAGCATCATATCTGTGAGTTATACCTGATCCTCCGGTGCTTGAGTTCGTCTGTATGATTCTTGCCCTGTGAGCCTCGGGCATGCCTGTTCTCTGATTTGCGACTGCCATGTGTTGTATTCGCTTCCCACTGGTCCGATATGTGGCCGTATGTTGTGTTGCGTTCATCTGCCGTCGCAGGAGGCGGCAACAGCTTTAGTTGCAGTTCAGTTCCCCGGGTGCGGTGATCCGCATGTACAAGCCGTCAAATTACTGAGCACGAGAGCTCCGGCGCAAATCCCTTCAGACCCTGTCTGATGTGTCGAAGGGCAAGGTGGTCACTGAACAGTACTCAAACGGACTGTTTGGTCCGTTTGGCACTTTCGAACCAGACAATCAAAATCCTCTGTTTGTTCAGTTGTTTGGCAAACACATATAGATCAGTAGATATTAATTAGTAATCGGAGCCGGATCTCTAGGGTTAAAGCTTGGGAGAAAGCTTCGGCTGAGTGAGGAACGGGTATGACTGGCAAAATCGCACTTGTGCTGATGAGTGCAGCTGTCCGGTAGGATGATGATGATGATGATGATGATGATTCTCATTCAGGCTATACACGGAGACGGTATGAGCCATCCCTAATCGCTACCTACCATCGCATTGAACATCGCCTTGCACTCATGACCCGAGAGATTAGCCAACACCTCGCCCGACCCTCATGTACGAAGAACGAGACAGTCTGCCAGTCTGATAAAGAAAACGGATGGAAG
>NW_027191631.1:0-7315 GCF_011745625.1 Cladosporium halotolerans | reverse complement strand
CGCCTTAGGGTTAGTAGGAGATCAGTGTTCTCCTCCGTTGCCTTTTGGCGAGGGTTAGTAGGAGATCAGTGTTCTCCTCCGTTGCCTTTTGGCGAGGTTTTATACTTTACTTTAAGAACGAAAACCCTATATAACTATAATAGGATATTTTATAATACTAGGTATTACGAAATATCTAGATATATTTAAGATTAGACTTTTAATTTAGATATTAGATATAAAATACTATAGCTACTATATTAGGATATTTCGTAATATCTAGTATTACGAAATATCTAGAAGCTTTTAAAATATAGGTTTTAGACTTTATCTTAAGAACGAAAACTTTATATAATTATAATAAGATATTTTATAACGCTAGGTATTATAATAAATCTAAAGGTTTTTAAGATTATATTTCTAAATCTTCTTAAAAGTATAAAACTTCTAAATTACTATATTAGGCTATTTTATAATATTTAGTATTACGAAATATCTAAAGATATCTAAAGTAAGACTTTTATACTTTAGTTAAAGTATAAAACGTTATAGATATTATACTAAGAAATTATATAATATTATATATATCTTTTATATTCTTTTAAGATTAAGATACTATATTATTCTTTAATACTCTAAGTACCTACTTAAAGGTATTAAGAAATTATATTACTATATTAGGAAATTACTCTATATTTTTAAATTCTTTAAAAACCTTAATTTTTTAAAAAGCTATCGTTTTTAATTTACGATAGTATAGTAAGTATATATCGTACTAAGTTGAAAAGTGGATAGATATCTTAAGAATTCCTTATTCTATATACTAAAAAATCCTAAGAAATCTATCTCTTCTATAGCGCGAAACCTAAACCCTAAAGTTAGAGAGTGAATCTGCCCTACTAGTACGACGGAGAGTGCGGCGCCGGTCTGACTTAGCGCGACGTCGGTTTAGCCCTGCGAGTGGGAAAGGCGGCATAGCGCGAAAAAGGCAAGTCAACGGCTCGCTATTATTGCAATACTGCTCCTATGGCATTGACATAGCCATGAACGCTTCAACATTGTCTATTCAAGAAATGGGTGAAACATGGACGCATCCGCTCAAAACCCTAGTGCGAAGTTACAAACGGCTTCTCGGCAGCTGCGACACGGTGATTCATCGACACAACCTTGGTGAAGTTTTCAGTCGTTGACTCCCTCAAACTTCTGGCGTGCCAGGGCGTTTTGAACGCCGCCCCAAGCTTTTGCGATCCAATGCGCCCAATCTCCTGGTATCAGATTGTAGTCGGAAAACAGTCTTAAGGAGTCAAACATACGGAGGATCGCCCAGCAACTCGATTTGCTACAAAACCAAATTGCTGAGCTGCTACTGCGCCCTTCTGCCAAAAGCGCTTTTGACCCACATCACAGCAGCATCTGCATTGCCATCCTTCACTCCAACAGTAGCCATGGTGCCAAGGATGACTTCTCTCACAAGCTGCCAAGCCAGAAGGAAAGCGCGATGAGCATAGAGCACAACCCAAGGTGCCTCACCAGCAACCTCTCGAGTAGCATCAAACTACCTCATGAACCAGTCTAGATGCGGCTGGAGGGCAGCCACAACGTCCGCTTGGAATTCCAGCTTCGAAGTGTGCTTGTGCGGAGTCGAGCGGGCCAGCATGGCGTCGAGGTTGCTGTCGACGATCCCCGAGGTATGCGCGGGGAACCAGATAAAGGACTCGATAATGATCATTTCCCATATTCCAGCTCTGGTCGCGGGGTGGGTAGGTATTGTATCCTCATCTTGGCGAAAGAGAGAGAAAGCCAGCGTGACGAGACAAGCGCGCACTACTTCGAAGCGTTCGAGACCCAGCTATCCGGCCATGGCAGACCATCCTGAGGCCTCCTTGGCGCTGGAGAGGAGGAAATAGACAATGTTGATGGCTCCAAAAGAGCCGAATGGCGGTATAGTCTCGATGTCCGGGCTGCAGGAGAGGTATTGCCGGACGCCGTCCGTGTATTGCACAGGGGGCTAGCTTTGCGCTATGACAAGGTGGCTGTGCGCCCGTTCTTTAGCGGACGATGCGTTGCAGCAATCTGCCGGCTGTGGAAGCGCATGCTTGATCTCGAGATGTGAAAGCGAGCGCGGTACTGACAGGAATTGGTATCACAAGGCATCCATTTAATGGGCGGTGAGGATCGTCCGTTTCAGAGATTCCTGTGATGACTTTCGCCACATGGAGACCAGGTATCTCGTCGGGGCGGTCGAAGGTGATGATGTGCCCATCACGCCGGCTGAGCGGGCGATGGAGACCATCCTCCAATGCATCTCCAGTCCGTACTTGGAAGTCTCGGCACGCATGTACATCATGGCGCAAATCTCCAACAGTAGCAAGGTTTGTACCAGGGTAAGACTATGAATCAAGTCATCTTCTTCTTCCTCGGTTGAAGCACACTACAGCCGCCCATGATGGGAGCAGGAAACAGCTAGTCGTTCGCCAGAGCCCGTCTGGTCAGCGAGGTCTGTATGCTCGCCGTATTGATACTCGTTGGAGAATATGGCTAGTATCAGGTGTCGAGGTACCAATTGAACGTCGAAAGTCGGCCTGTGGAGGAAAGGTATAAGAGGGGAAACGTGAGCAAAATACAGATCCAGCCCTCGGGCAATCTGGGGTTATGATGGGTACCAGACGCTAGAGAAATACGCGACATCGTAGTACGGTGATCCTACTGATGCGCGCTGACTCTGCGCAGCGTTTGCAGACCTAGACGAGAGAGAAGGTGTGGTAGACGCCACAAGTCCGGCTAGAGAGGCGTGATTAAACTGAAGGAGATTTAGTGGGAACAGGCCCAAAGACGTGCCCAGCGGGAGGTTGGCTGAGTCGAACAGTGACCGAAGAGTTCCAGGCACGAACAATGGTATGGTCGTTTTAGTGCCTTGGGCATAGCTACCAAGATTAGCTGCGCTCAGATAGGGTCTTGCTGAGCTCTCCGGATACTGTGTAGGGCGAGATTTGGATTGCGAGAGATGGAGCTGTGCATCCGCGTTCCCAAATCCATCGTGTACGCTGTCGTGAACTCCACTGTCCCATGTATGCGGAGCCGCTTCGATGTGTTGAGTTGCTGGTTGAGTCTTGAAACGCGGCGGATTCGCCGTAACCTCGGATCGCGGCCGGGCGCTGAATAGGTGGCGGATGCCAGGACATCGTGACGTTCGGTCTTATCTATGGCTTCATCTTTTCGCAGACCAGGGTGCTTTCTTCTGTAATGGCGTTCCCGCAGAACCCAAGCGCGCCGCGGTGTCGGCGCTGGCGAATGCGATCGAAAACACGTCGAACACTTGGGACTCGTACCTGTACTACGCGTCGCTGCAGTATAACGCCGCCCTCGGGACGCTGATGGGGTGCGGACTGTTGTTTGCGGCGACAATCACGGTGTATCTGTTGTTGGTCAGGAGGAAGAACATGCGCTTGGACTCCGAGGACCCCGCACAGATTGCGATAGCGATCAAGGGCGGTGTCACGGAGGAGATGGTTGGGCTCAGCTGGCGCTTCGAAATGTACCGAGGGGATTATCCATTACACTCTGTAGTAGCGATGCCAAACGCTATAAGTCGAGGACTCAATCCTTTCCATCAAGACCCCGGAGAGCTGTCCTACAAGTGTATCTTGACCCTCGACAAACAATCAATGTCCTCAGTGATGGCGCGAGCATTGCAAATGACTGGGGCGTTCATACATCATCGTGTATAGAAGAGCTCGTGACCCAGCAAAACCGAATGGAGCAATGCCCTGCCCCCCTTCTGCACGGAATAACCCTACGCAGCACCTTCCCTGTGCAATAAACTATGCAAATCTACACGCGCACTACCTTACTTGTCACAGCAATGTCGGTCGCAGGCTGAAAGCATACCATTTAGCGCATCCCATGCTCATGATTCACTGACTGCTCCTTACTCAATTCGAACCTTGACAGAAATCGAACCCTTCTTTGTTTGAGCAACGATCAGGTCGTGGTCATAAGAAATATTTTCGACAGTAGTCTCGACAAGGCGAGCACGAGGGATGATACGCAGGGCGACGAGCGCCGCCATGAGGTAGACTTCACAATAGGCGAGGCTAAAAGCGACGTAGTCAGTACGTTGGAAGACTTGCAAATGGTTCACATGGTGGGCAACGCAAAAAAAATCAAGACTTACTTTTCACCAATGCAAGAACGGCTGCCTTTGCCGAAAGAAATGAGAGTCTTCTCCAGCTTGTAATTTGGCTGACCGTCGTCGAGCAGCCATCTCTCAGGAACGAAATTGTCGGGGTCAGGGAAATAGTCCTTGTTCCAATGATTGATCATGGAAGTCATTCCGATCGGGGTACCCCGGGGGACAACCCACTCGACGTCTCCGTCCTTACTCTTGTATACCAAGTCTTCGTCGCGAGCAATACGGGCGGAGCGGTGCGACACGCCAGGCATCATTCGGAGGGATTCATGAATGACAGCCCACAGGTAGGGCTTCTTCTCGAGTTCGACCCACTTGAGGTTGGACGGGTCGACTTCCCTCAGGTCTTCCATGAGGCGGGTGTAGATGCGTGGTTGATCGAGGAGCCAGTATGTGATGATCGTGAGGGTGGCCTGGTTCGGTCAACACTGGATGTCACAGCAATAAGAGCAGATCTCAGCAAAATCTGACGACTTACGGCAGTAGTCTCCGTTCCGGCGAGTAGGAAGTTGAAGCCTTCGCCAGAAAGGCGGTACATTGATTTCTCTTCCTCAGGCAAAGACTTGGATTGGACAAGGTCTGCAAACACCCTGCCGTTTTCCGGATTGTCCAGAGCAGCGCGAATGTATTCCGGGATGACAACATTCATCTGGTTCATCACGGCCTTGATATCTTCGCCCATGTAGTTGGCCATCAGTGGAAGAACCTGAGCAAGCTTACGACCCAAAGCATTGTGCCTCATCATGTAAGCGCTGCGAAAGAAAGATTTCACCCAGGTCGCAAAGTTTGGCTCCCAACCCTCTTGCGCAAGGAAACCCATGGGCTCACCGAAGGCGTACTGAGACATGACATCGGCAGTGAAGCAGTTGAAAGCCTCCTTGACGTCGAAAGGCTCCTTGCCCGCGTAGCGGAGCATCTTATCAACTGTCATCTGCGCGAACTGCTCGACCTCGCCCTCAAGCTTGAGCATCTGCTGGCGAGAAAAGAACTTGGACAGCGCGCCTTTGCGCATGCGATGGATCTCATGAGGAACTGTAGAGAAGCCTGTGACAGAGACAGGGCCAGCGCCGCCGGTGTTTAGCTGGTGCTGCCATTTGTCGCGAACTCGTCCAGGACCAGAGTAGATCTCATCGGTGAAGCGAGGGTCAGAGCAATGAAGTTCGTCCGGGTTGATTCTCACGATGGGTCCTGTGTTCAGATCAGCGGCTGCGATTCTCCAGCTCTGGCGCAATAGCAATTTGCGAGATGCTCAACTTGCAAGGGGCCATACCATAGCGCTCGTGCATGCGAGCGATCACTTTGCCATAACGGCCTACGAGCCACCAGTCGTAATATGCTTCGTATAAATAAGACGCCGCGGCGAGCTTTGGCCCAGGGAATCGAGCCAGTGGGTGATACGGGGAAATGTTGTACAGGGCAAGCGCAGATCTGTAAGCCAGCCAAAGCAGGCCTAGGTAAGCAATGCTTACCGGTATCGAGAGGTCGAACATCCCGGCGATGAGTCGAAAGCAAGATCCAGTAGGAAAGAGGGTCAACCTGCTCGGCTTCGAGCAGAGCACGGCGCGCTCATCTATAGGTTCCTGCTCGAGGTCGGAGGATATCTTCCCCGTGCCGGTACTCGCCTCGAAGATAGCCTTGGGCCCATCCGCTACGAGTCTGCAGAGTCAAAGCATGCCGAAGCACTACCGGACAGGAAGTCTCTCCGCCGTCAGCGAACTATCGAAGGACGGACAGGTCTGGGCCAAGTGGAGATGGCATGCTAGGTCCTTGTATAATAGATGAACTGGCCCGCCCTAGGAAACGTCAAGTATAATCCCAGCTCGGTGTGGCGGAAACGATTGGTCAAAATAGGGCCCTGCCCGTTATCGCACGAGTCACTAAGCATGCTGGCAAGATGCGGGAGTTTCGGCGCGTCTCCGCTAGCGTCCATAAAACTGCCGAACAGTGAAGCCATGGTCATTAGTCGCTTCTGACGCTGCGACTCGTACAAGGATGAATTTCGCTCGAGCGTCTCTGCGGATGATGCTGATGGACTGGAGGATGTGTCTTGCTTTTAGAAGCCGTCCGATTTGTCGCATGCATCCCCTGCCACCTGTTCCAAGCATTGCGACAGCTCGGTTGCAACAACTCCGAGGACCAGAATCTCTCCGGTCGTTTCAACCTGGTCGTCTAGGCGAAGACCAATTGCTGCGCATTCCCTGACGCACCATACCACTTCGCCACTTATGGCAGACGAATGACGATTAGTGGCCTGGAGCTGTACCAACACCGCGGAACCTTTCGCCCTTTCGCTGCACGTTGGGCGAGAAGGATCAGTCGCGTCTGCCAGGACATTTTCGTCACCTTGCACAGGGGAAGCTTCGCGTCCGGCTAATGTTGAGGTAGTAGAACCAAAATCCGGCGAACATATTCTGAACAATAATTGGTGCTGCCGTCGCGCTCTTGAGCGACTCTGCATTGCTCCTCACGCTCCTTACCCAACTTGTGAAGCGAAATCATTGGCTTTCACTATGGCGGTCAGCATGCATATTCCGATGACAGATCAGGCGCGCGATGCACTCATTACAATCAGCATTCTTTGGGTGTTATTCGCCATTGTCGTCGGTCTTCGATGGTTCGGCCGCTTCCGTGGCGCTGGTATTGGGTTTGATGATGTCTTGTCCTTGGTTGCCCTGGTACGTTGCAAATTAGCAGCAACACGTCGATTTTAAAGGCTGACCGTGCGAACCATCACAGTTATTGTCATCAACCACTATAGGGATGAGCGCAGGCGGTAAGACACTCATTCAATCTTGCGGAAAGCGGGTCTGACCTTAGATAGTATTCCTGAGCGGCGTGGGTGTCGACTTTGACCCGGAGTCCGAACTGTACGAGAAACGTGAGTTCCCAGGAAATCGCTACGTTCCCGCCCCGAAGCTGACTTGGACAGTATTCACAAACATGCCATACATCATGCAGGTAGGCATAAATCTGTACTCGGGGGGACGAGCGTGGCTAACTGCCGTAGATGACCTTTGCCTTCACCTTGGTCTACCTGTGGACACTAGCAGCAGGGTGTTCATCAGACAGACAGACAAGATTTTCGGGAGTGTCTGGTCTGCTTACCTAAGGAGCGGTGGCTTGTCTGTCTGTCTGAGAAATGGCAAT
>NW_027191630.1:0-7353 GCF_011745625.1 Cladosporium halotolerans | reverse complement strand
TCGACGCGCTGTCGTCGAGCTGCGACGACGGGCGCACAGTGGCGGCCATTGGTTAGATCTGCCAACTAGGCACAGTATTTACTTGAAAAGCGTCTTTTTGTGTGGCCCTACAATGTGTGCTGACTTGTACAAGCTTTTCCCCGCACCCGACTGTTCGCTGCGGCAGGATGCACTTTAGGCTTCAGACCTCTCACCGACCCTTGAGTGGCAGGAAAATACGCTCCTTTCAAATGACTTGCCGATTCTCAATAGGCTTGGACAGGATCATGTGGTATGATCAGAAGCAGGTGTCTGCGGCGCAAGCCCGTTATGTCATAGCCGGAGCAGGTCGCGATGCTGTTGGAGCACCAGAAATTCCGCTTGCAAGCTGCAAAGTGCCTTCTTTCAACAGCGTGAACTTTTGTTCAGGAGAGAGAAACCTGTTCGAGTGAAAGCTCCAATGCAGGTTTGCTCTGATCACGTCTCTGATGCCCTGAATGTAGCGCACAAGCTCGTCCGACCATTCGTCCCTCGATTCGTCGAGCTCGCGCGCGGTACGCTCAAAGTCCGCGATGCGGTGCGAAACCTCCGAGCCGACAAAATCCAAAGCTGTTTGCGCACTCAGGCCTTGCTTCCTGCAGGCCGTGATCACATTATGCGGCACTCCTTCCTTTTCCTCTTTGTGGTACGAAAGCACATCGTTGTGAAGTAGAGTGATCTCGATGCCGAGCCTCTGAATGCTCTGGACTCTGTGGTCATCAAAAGCTTCATCTGGAAGGCGGATGCGATGCCCAAGTTCGACCAGTGCGAAAAGGGGTGCGACGCAGACGGATTGCCGTCTTTGCCTGAGAAGGCGCTCAAAGCTTGCTTCGTGCGCCGTCTGTACCTGTCGCACCTGGGCCATCGAGCCTTCACGGTACTCGGCCATGGACGAAACATAGCGGCGACAGATACCTGTTACTGTAAATCAGCGACTGGTGTCTCGTGTGGCTGCATTTTTATGATTTGCGCTTCTACTCACCAGCAGAGGAATGCAATCTGATGGCTGAAAATATGCCTTCGTGCATGCGTGCAATGTCGAGCAGAGGCTTGATGTGCTTGCAGTCATCTTGTCGGCTTCGTCCGCTCTTGCTACCTTCACGAAAGGTCGCTTCCAGAGTGTCCATCACCTCTGAAGCTCGGGCGACATCGTTGCGGACGTTGCCATTGTCAAACAAATCATCGAAAGGAAAGATCCAATTCCCCCAATCGCAAATTATGCGTAGGAGCTCAGCGTCCGCAAAGGGAACCATCACAGCCGCGAAGTAGGAGAAGTTGCAATCGAGGATTGCTCGAGTCTGTCGGGCGGTCAAGTCGCAAGATCTAGCCGGAAGGTTAGGATAATCTTCTAATTTTAAAAGAAAAATAGCCAAACCTGAGCATTGAATTCTCAGAGGCTTTGCGGACAGCTGCATAGTTGGTATTGAGGATCGGTGCTGGGGCAAGGAAGCCAACGAAGAATTTGGGGAACCTCACACATATTTCGCGTGGGTCAGACATGTCTCGTAAAATTTCAAGTTTTTGCAGGAAGAAACTCACCTCAAGAACCCTGCAGCAATTTATTAGAGAGATGCGAAGAAAACCTGGCCACGGCGGACACGGCCAATTGTGGCACTACCGGCCGCTCGCCGAGACGCTACTCTACATACATATCTTGTGAGTCTTAAAACCTTGTCGATCACAGCCCGCCGGGAACTGGCCACTGGGTGTGAACATCTGCTTTGCAAGCTTGAGACGTACTTGTTCAATTGTTGACAGCAGACGAGATGCTCGGATTATTGAAAGGATGAAGTGACCAAAACAGTAGTATCACTCCTCTGTGCTTCGAAGTTGCTCATATTCTGGCTGTCGCGGATTTCATCATGCTCGTTGGTCTTGCGATAAAGGGGGAGCTTGGTGACACCGTCAGCTGCCGACCTGCGCTTTCGGAGATACCCTTCTTCAGACTGTTGATGGCCGCCTCATGCAGAACTGGGGAAACTTACAGTACGCTAGGCCTGTCACTTACCGACCCGATGGCTCGGCAGCAACTTCCTCTCATCGTGATGGCATGTCTGAGCGAGATTGATCGACGCTGGGTGGCTTTCATGCTTGCACGACCAACACAAGTGAGTATACTGCGCCTTCTTGGCCAGTACCGGCACGAAACACCGTCACTCCATAATCATCAGCTTGCGCAGTAGTACTGAGTCAGAATCCACACCGCCAGAACCACCACCAACACCAGTTTACAATCGCACGAGTCAGCAGTCAGCAAGACCTAAACTTAGCTCGGCTTGACCAGGACATGGGAGCAGACTTCTCTTATCGTTAGCTGAACGCGGCAGTAAAAGCTCCTCCGAGTCTTCCCAGACGTAAGCTTATTTCTGTTCACTGCTCGTGACGACAGACTCAAGTGGTATTGGGCGAGATTAGACCACAGCACCACCAACCTCCAATCATACACGTCAGCGGCATCAAGGGCCAAATTTTTGCATTCAATCAACCAGCTCGTGGTACAAGCACTCAGCATTTACGCTGAGACATTTGATGACGGCCGAACATAGAGTTGGTATGTCCATGCCCTACAACATCAAATTGTTATGTGAGAGCGAAGCCATACTCACTATTGCGTAATATGGCCGATCATCACCGCACTGTCGAGGTCTCATGCCATCATCGAACAAGGGCCAAACGAGCAGACAGTATCTACTTCCAGACTTTTGATGCCCAACACGAGCGAGCATACTGTGCCCTGTCGATCTATAGATCCGATAAATGTCCACTGTGACACCTAGTGATTCATTGAAGGCCTTCAATCATTTAGTCAGTGGACTGCGCACTCGATGGCTTCTTAAAATCATTCAAAGCTGCATTTACCCATGTATTTTGTACTCCGTGGTTAACAAAGTGCTGGCAATTAGCGCTTCGCGAGATAAGAAATCGTTTGCTTGCACTATCATTTGCGAGCAGCAACAAGGTCCGTCACGAAGCGGGACAAGGCTGCGCCCGCTGATATGCCGAACAAAAGGTATACAGAGCAATAGAGTGCGAATACGACCCGAAAGATGAGTTCGACGTTGACTGTGAGGCGCAAAGCGCCGCCACCTTTCGCGCCAATAACCCTGGGGCCAGAGTGCGTCGGTACGTAGCGTAGTACAAACGGCCGTCCTTCCGTTTCGGAATGATTGGTTACAACGAATATACGGTTGAGAGTCCTGCGTGACGCCTGATAGCACTTGTCAGCGATTGCTTTGCCGTTGTGGGAAGATCAACTTGCGCTGATGAGAGCGCGGTCCATGGCGCAGGATCTTCGTTGCAGAAAACAAAACGTAGACGCGAGCCAGCAACACCCTCGAAAAGTGGCGTAATGGATACCTGCCGCTCGCGGTATACCGAGGGCATCGCACAGTCCGTCGCCATTCATGCAGCGTGAGCCCGCTGCGACAAATCCGACAGACAACGTGCAGGGGTTGGTGGACGTAATCGTCTCGATGAAGTTTTTCGCAATGACGCTGGAGCGCTCGCTTGACTGCGATTCGTGAAGCATGATCGTTTCCATGATCGCCATCGCGCGATCCGTCGAATCGAAAAGCACATCTGGAACTCCCAGCAGATGACCCACGTAGCGAAAAAGTGCAACGTAGTCTGTGATCTCCTCTTGCGTCGGGTAGACTCCGATTTTTGGGAGCTGCGACCACACTGGGCTGCAGCAGAACGTTGATATGGAATGAATGGAGTCCAGAGTGTTGATCGGAGGCCCGTATCTGCCTTGGTCGTAGTAGCTCGGTTTTTGCTCGGTCAATTTCAGGATACGTTGGCGGACTTGCGCGTGCAGCAACCGTACCCTGATTGTATCTGCATGGCCTTTACCGCCTGGCTGAATGGATTTCAAATCGGCTGTAATCTCGAGGAGCCATCGAAAAGTCTCTTGCAGTCTCCGCGACAGGTTTTCGGGATGGAATCCACCAGTCCTGCTCAAGACTTCAACCACTCCCGAGGCCGATGAGTTCTCACCCACAAAGCCTTGCAGAACGAATCCCGTGATGGATGCCAGAATGTAGCGGTGGAAAACACGTTGTCCCCTCTCCAGTTGCGCCCAGTCAACCCATTCGGGGATCGTGTGCAGATTCGACCAAAATCGGCGAAGCGCAGGATCGATCTGAGCACCAGCTCGAAGTTTGTCGAGAAGATCGTCCTGTGCTGGTGGTGAAAGAGAAGCGCAGGCAATGATAGGTCGATTCTGCAGTATTGTCAGAACCAAATCGGCGTCGTTGTCGCAATGATTCCTGATGTTTTCCAGACAATTCCAGTCCAAGCCGCCGCCGTCAAGGCTCTGTACGATCACTTCTTCGACGCTTGTTTGAGGCATCGCGTCGGCTCCACTCGGAAAGATACTTGATCAAATGAGGATGAGAAAGGGTAAGATGAGTTCGAGCCTTGGGATAAGAAATACTTGTCGGTGGCTCTTTATCACGACTTGCACTGTACTTCCGTGCCAAAGCTATAGATCGAGACAACCACAGCACGCTGACGACTGACCTCCTCTCTTGGGAGATCCGGCACATGCAGACGGGTCTTCAACATCGGGGCTTGCTACGAATAACGTTACATCGTAGCTATTAGGGCCAGCCGATCCCATCTCGCCCGCGATGGCCCAAGGCATGGTGTGATGCCGCTGCCCCGCGTTGTCATCCTTGCAACGTCGATCGTTTGTGCACCCTTTCAAATGGCCTTGGACGCTGTGGTACGATCCAAGCAACCAGCGAAAGACGACACTGAGCGCCGGAATAATCCATTCACGGTCGCAAAGTCGCCCAGCTCTGCCATATGAGAAGGGTTGTCACATGGTAAGACTAGTCATCGCTTTTGTTTGTGAACGATCACATTCCATCTTTCAACCATAGCTTGTAATCAAAGCGATCGCAAAGGCTTGTCGACATGGCAATTCTAGATTGAGCTTATGGAGACGCTAAGGCTCAGGCGCCCATTATACAGAGCAGTGGATAAGGGTGTTGATGATTTCGGATTGGAATGTGGAGTGTGAGCCTCAACGGCCGATCGTCAAGATCAATTTAACGTCATCCCTTACGGCTCTTGGGAATCAAAAGGCCGCTGAACTGTTGGCCCGGGCAGTATCATCAGAGCCGAGAGCTACTCCCTCGATTTTCCGCTCCATATGCGGGACCACGTCTCCGCGCCGTCGGAGACAAAGACCTAACGTCTGCTCAAAACACGTTGGCGAAGCCTCGAGTCATGCAGCCTGGGCTTGAAAAGACCCTACCCCTGTGCAAAAGGCATTCTGGATCGTACTTTTGCTTCACCGACGCCAGACGAGCGGTGTTCTGGCCCCAGACCTCGTCGCCTTTCGCGTGTGGTTTGAGGTAATTTGGATAGTCGTAAGGCGCGACGAGGCCACGCATGCTAGAGACGCTGCAATGATTACGTGACTCGATGCTGGTCGTGTTTGGGCGGGCCAAACTGTATAAGAGCTCGTTGAAAGCCTCCACTACGCCATCTGATGATTCTCTGCGCCAGCCAGGGTCGAAAAGAGTTTGATGCCCGGTAGCACTGTGTGGCCACGCCGTGTCGGCGTCCGATGCAGGCAGATGTCCGTTCAGCCCAGGGAGCATGTACTGCAACACCCAGGTTGAGGTCGAGGGCGTCTCTCCTCTTTGTAGCATGTTGTCAATATAATTTTGGAATGAATCGTCGACGGCGCTCAGATATGCCTCGCTGACGTTGGTCACCTGCGGGCCCCAGAAGCCGCGACGGTATCCATACGGAAAGAAGCTGTCGCTGAGTGTGGTGAGGTCCGCAAATGGGACGGTGTAGGATAAGCTTGACTCCAGCGACAAACCAGACAAGAGCGTGCGAAAAGTATGCTCTGGCGGCTCGTGAGCTCCGTTCTTCTGTTCGGGCTCGTCGAACCTGTTACTGTCAGCTTTTTGGATGGACTCTGCCTGACTTGATCTGCCTACCACAGCGTTACCATCAACCGTGTGACCTGGTATTCCGTCTCACCTGCACTCGCATGCGGCCAGCCTGTGGGAAGATACGCCAGGGCGTAATACATCAAGCTGAAAGGATCGGCGTGCTGGGCAAAGAATACCTCTGTGTTGCGAAAGCTCTGTGTCACGGATCCGCTGCCGACGACGTGGAATCCGACCTTGACGTCCTTCGGGGTGCGAAATGCCTTCTGATAGAACTTGGTGACTATCCCAAACTGGCCAGAACCACCTTGAATCGCCCAGAACAGATCGGAATGCCTTGTTTTCTTCGTCGCAAATACAATCGCGCCGGATGGAAGGACCACCTCTAAGGCCAGCAGTCGATCGATGGCGTAGCCATATGCGTTTGCCATGAATCCTATACCGCCGCCGGTGGAGAATCCGCCCATGCCTACGGAGCTTGCGCGCGCCGTTACTGCTGTTCAGCCACTGCCATTCACGGCTGATTGTAACCCAAAGGAGGTGACTCCCCCTTCGTACATGACGACGTTGGTGCCAAGCTGAGTCGTCGGATCCGTGAAGTTGTAGAGTACCGTCGTACGGTTCAGTCGATTCAAGTCGATGACTAGCCCGGTGGAAGAAGAGGCCCCAGTAGTTGCATGGCCTCCGCTAACGAATGCGTAGTCTCTCCCGAGTGGTGTTTTTCTCGTCGCTTGAACAGCAAGGTTGACATCCTTGCTGGTTGCTGGAGTGACAACTACTGAAGCATCGTTGGTAAACTGCGCCGCCCAATATCTGCCTGTGCTATTTACGGTCGTGAGGTCTTCCCGGCATGTGATTGTCGAGTCCTCGCTCAGCCTTGAGCTGAGCCATTGCAGGCCCGCATCTTCATCGACGCAATGTGCGCTTCGATTAGTTTTTGCAATGGTGATTACAGGAAAGTAAAGAGGAAATGCCAGCATAGAAAAGAATTGCATGTTCGAAACTGCTTTCCACGGTCTCGGAGACGGCCTTGATGAAAGTTCGAGATATTAAGGATGACTTAGCCCGGCAGAGACGCAGTGTCGATTTTTTGTTGGATGTGTCCGCCCATGTGAACCCTGCTGGCAGAGAGCATGTGACCGTCCGCCACCGCCAAGGCCCAATCTCTTGCCCATCTTCGGGGCGTGCACCTTAAAGAGCTCTACGGCCAAGAAGCCTCGCCGCTGCCGCAATATAGCCACTAGGAGCGGTAGATGTATGGCGCTGGTGTGAGGATCACCTCAAGAATCCGTGCTGTCATCGCTCATACATTGACCTTCGACACGCTTTTCGTTGGAACGCATTTTATGTCTTCGTCGTGAATAAGCAGCTATAGGCCGTGAGCCACAATAAAAAGTAAGATCCCAGTACAGACGCCCCCCCC
>NW_027191629.1:0-7436 GCF_011745625.1 Cladosporium halotolerans | reverse complement strand
GAAACTCGGTCGGGAATGATAGGCCACGGACTCTGTACAAGCTCGCGGAGGCGCAGCAACTTCTGCGCAGCTGGTACGACGAGGACATAATCTGAAGTATATAGACACTTTGGTACTGTACCATATGAGCACATTCTCTCGTGTGTACGACAGTGCCTGTCGTTCGTGCCAAGACTGATGAATGTCTTGGCAGGTGATGCAGACAGACAGACAAATCATTGCCATTCCTCAGACAGACAGACAAGCCACCGCTCCTTAGGTAAGCAGACCAGACATTCCCGAAAATCTTGTCTGTCTGTCTGATGAACACCCTGGACATGACAAGACGTGAACCAGGAAGTCTGGTGGAGAATTTGCAGCCCGCGCTTTTATCGGCGCTCTCATAATCTGTCGACCTACCCTAGCAACCATAGAGGCTGCAAAGGGGCCAAGTCGTGCCTCAAGCCACATTGTTGTTGTAACCGCCGACGCCCAATCTCGCGACGAGCCTTCTCTTCCAAGCTTTGTGTGCAACCCGGTCGACCTTGACGTGAGCCTTTCCGTGACGAATAGCAAGGCGTACCATCAGCGAAGGAGTTGTGGTGGCAGTGCATTGTTGCTCGAGAGTCTTGCCGTGGCTGGTTCGAGGCCTAGATGTATGCCCCTTTTCAGAGAAAGGGACCGCTGTAGGTTGGGCGGGAAAAGAGCCCATCGAGCGGTGGGCTGAACGATCAGGCTTCGGAATATAGGTTTTGGGTAACAGGCACGCGTGCGTCGTAAATGTGCGCTGAGCGAACATTGCTACAGTGCGGTTGACTTCATGGGTGCACGGTCGTGGTGCATTGGAGGAAGCAAGATGTTGTGTCAAGGTCGCGCCTTGGATGGAGCAATGTCGGCTCTGGCGCGCTTCCCGATTAAAGGCGACCCGCGGGTCGATGAAGCCTGTTTCAGGGGCCATTGCATCGCATCAGAGGGCCAACAAGCGACGACTGCATTTCCCAGTGCTGCATGGATGTTAGAACAAGGAGCAGATGCAGAAGCTAGGAGATGGAGCGGAAGGCCGCAGCGTATCGCTAGACCTGCCTCTGAGCTACTTTGTGCAAGCAACGCGTGGTCTGGTGGCTGGGAAGTGCGAACCTTGAGAGTGCGATATGGTCCTCATGACCCTAAAATGAAAGAAGTCAGGATTGCTTGGTGCATGTGCACACGTGCCGACCGCGTGCGGGGAAACGGCCCGGCCCGGCTGAAAGAGGGGCCATCACGACGCGTTAGTAAGTTAAGGCTGCAGCCTAAAGACTTGGTATCAAACAGTAGTCAATATGGCAGGTACCGCTCTTTGGGCCTGTTCTCACCCATCAAACGGTGTTCGACAACCAACTTGTTTCCTGTGCCACTTCGGCCAGTGGTTTGACTCGACCGAACCGTCCTACCGCTGGTTCTCCTAAAGAATCGAACATAATGGCCAACAACAATGTATCGGACTACGGCGACTTGCGCGAACAACTTGCAAGGGCCCTGGAGGGGCAAAGACGTGCAGAAGAGCAACAGCGTCAGGCAGAAGTGCAACAGCGTCAGGCAGAAGAGCAACAGCGTCAGGCAGAAGAGCAACAGCGTCAGGCAGAAGAGCAACAGCGTCAGGCAGAAGAGCAACAGCGTCAGGCAGAACAGCGCATACGGAACACGACGCTTGCTGAGTACCTCGAAGCTTGCCATACGCATTTATCAATGCCTTTGACAGTTGCGAGGGCGTCTCGTTCAACGAAAGGCAGTATTCCAACTCCTCATGGAAAATACTGCCCAAGCAGACTCGAGCACTGGGGTGACTTCGCCGTGCAGCAAGCCGAAATGTACGAGATCGTCCTTCGCTACTTGCAACCGGCTGGAGCGGACGCGCCACGCTTGTTCTCGCCTGTCATTGCGTTGGACGATCTCGGACGTTCGCTTCGCAGGAATCCCATCAGTAGCGAAAAAGATCTCGAATTCATCGAACAATCCGGTAAGGATCGCCATGTCCAGGATGTTGTGTCTGCCCTTTGCTCGATCCCGGCAGCATGCAGAGAGCTTCGACTTGGCCATGGCCTGCGTTTCGACAACCATGCGAACGCGCTTGACGATGAGGCGGCCGAAGCTCGCGAGACCGACGTAAATTCAGGCAGGATGCAACCCGACCAATTTTGCGTCAATCGCTTGGACGATTCCAGGAGCACTCTCTTGATGACAGTCGAGTACAAGCCGCCACACAAATTATCTGTAGAAAATCTCTGCGCGGGCCTGCGACCGATGGATTTCTGGGATGAAGTCGTCAATTCAGAGACTGTTCCCACAGAAACAGCAGAAAAGCTGACGTACAACGCAATGCGGCTGACTGGCGCGGCACTGGTCCAAGAATACCATGTCATGATACAAGAAGGCCTAGCGTATTCCTACATATCGACAGGAATAGCGCTGGTGTTCCTTTACGTGCCGGAGGATGAGCCAAGTAGGCTCTACTACCATCTTTGCGTGCCGAACAAAGACGTGCCGTCTGCAGGCGATGAAAGCCATCACTACCCTCTCACCGCTGTTGCTCGGCTGTTGTGCTTCACTCTTATGTGCTGCGCGACATCACTTCGAAGCAACGCGTGGAGGAACGAGGCAAAGAAAACAATACGCGTCTGGGCGACAGACTTTGAGCATGCACGATCGCAAATACCGGAAGAGCAACTAAATCAGACTCCACCAGGCTCGGAATACGTGCCTTCATCACCCATTGGATCACCTGATGGAGCAATACGGCGACGCAGCACGCGGTCACACCCCGTATGTACGCCTTCACCGGGTGATTCAACGGCCCCAGACGAAGCGTCGACCTCATCAGAATCAGACTCAAACGCCACCGCACATCACCGGAAGCGTAACCACAGCCAAGTCGCTTCGTCGCCTCCACAGCCTTCAGCGCAACGTCGTACGACATCACAGCCAGGCGGAGGCGGCCATACGCGACGCATGTCATCACGTTACTGCACTCAACGATGTTTGCTCGGCCTTCGAGATGGGGCCGCACTGGATTTCAGATGTCCGAATGTCTCAGACCACCGCAGGGGCGAAGAGACGGAGAGGCACGAAATAACTCTCGCGGAAATGGTTTGCGCCCTCCAGAGGCAGCTTGATGAAGACGTGGACTCCTGTGAGCCTTTTGGAGTGTGCGGACGGGCAGGTGCCCCTTTTAAACTTCGTTGTTCCTTGTACGGGTATACCGTTGTCGGGAAAGGGACCACCGCAGAGCTATGGAGTAGGGTTTCTCGCGAAGCGGGTTTCTACGAGATCCTCCGCGGCGTGCAAGGTTCTGCTGTTCCTGTTTTCCTTGGATCCATTGACATGGCACAGACATATCATCTCCATGGGGCCGGCGACATTCGACATATGCTTTTGATGGGCTGGGGCGGAGAGCCGCTCACACAGTCACAGTGGCAAGAGACTTCTAGTACCAGGAAAGCCGCGATGAAGTCAGCTCACAGGATATACCGGCTGGGGGTCCGTCACGGTGATTTGAGGCGCGAAAACGTCTTGTGGAATACGGAGTTGAAGCGCGTCCTTATCATTGACTTTCACAAATCCGAGTTGATCAACAAGCAGACCACAATGCTCAAAAGAAAGGGCGCCACGGTTGGCAGCGCCCATGTAAGACGACCGCGACCGCGTTTGGGCGTCTGAAAACGAAAAGGTCAACCACAGTTACAGCAAATTCTGTGGATTAGCTTTGCTGTCTTTGGATGGCCATCTAGCAGATGAATTGCCAAATTTCCGACCGGATGTTGTTACTCATCGTCAATATGGGTCTATCGCCTGGTTTCGCCAACGCTTGCACGATGCGTGTAGCTTCCCTGGCAATTTCCGTATACGGCAGAAAGGTCTGCAAGTTAATGATGAAAGAAGAGCGGGGAAACTGAATGATGAAAAAGCAAAGGGTTACCTTACCGTACCTTTGTGAAGACCGCGCCTGCACAGACACTCAAGCATTTAGTCCTGCTTAAGGCCAGATTCCAACTATCTGTACCACGTGCACGGCGTCCTCCGCAATTTCTTCTCACAGGATTGGGCGGACCATGAAAGTCGACGAACTTTCAAGGATCTTCACTTTCCCGCGGAGGTGTTCATCGGTAGCCATGGTACGCGCAGGGCCCTCGGTATTCTGCCCAAGGCTGGTCTCGCGCCTCGTGCTGTAAGATCGCAATAGCGGCGGTATGACCGTCTCCAACTCTGAACAGAGTGACAATCTGTATGATGAGAAGCAAATCGTCTCTAACGTAAAATGCTTTGTGCACGGGACGGCACAGATGAGACCCGAAATCAGTTGCTTGTGACAGATTGCAGTAATCAGCATTCGGGTGCCGAAAAGAGACTGCTACTTGCTATTGAGATCAATAAAGACACAAACCCGTTCACATCACAAGGATCGTCCACATCATGTTCTTCGAAAGACTGCATGCCCAGCAAGAAGGGTGAAACATCGTTCACGGGTGGGATCCGACAAGACAAGACAGCTCAAGTCTTGCGAAAGTCAGACAGCACTGGGTATATGAGCTCGAAGGCCTGGTACAGTTCTTCCCGTACCTTGGCCCCGGTCAAGACAAGTTTTCCAGAAACGAAGATCAACAAAACGACTTTTGGCAATCATCATGCGATATATCAGACCCGAGAAGAGCTCAGGTTCGTAGGAGCTGAACATGTGATGCCGGTGGCCAGCCCCTCGAGCAGGACCGGGAATTTGATGTCGCAAGAAGCAACGATGTTTTGTATCTTGAACTCTGTAAACTTCGTATTGAAGCCAAGCTTTTTAAGCACACGCGTGTACTTGCGACTCGCAAGCTTAACATCATCTACAGACTTCGCGCCCGTGACGACCATCTTGCCAGATGCGAAGATGAGGGCAGTCGTCTTGGGCTCACGTATGCGCATAACCGCGGCTGCGAAACGCTTGGAGAACAGTCAGGAAGAGCCTACACTACCATGAGAACACCCTCACCTTGGGATTGTATTCTGCATTACGGGCGTGCAAAGCGATGGTCTTAAGGTCGAGGCGACAGTCGAGGTTTACCGTAGCAACGACATTTCTTCACAGTGGTGTCAGTATGCTGACCAGGTCGCATGGTTTTAGTGGGAAGCTTGCGCAGTGCTTACTGTAGCGTGGGGATTACTCCACTAACACCTAACGAGGTGCCAGACGTGGGAGCTATACACTGCTTGTCGAGTATGAGTGCCTCTAGAGGCGGACTACGGGTGGTGCTGACGTCGTTCATCACGCCCTGCGATGGGTCAATTGTTTGGACAACGCGATGACTTGGATGCTGTTGAGTTCCTACAAGAGAAGGAACTTGAGGGGCACAAGTCGTTCGCAAGCACTTCTGTGATCTTAACGTGGATGGCTTAGACTGCCATCAGCACAAGCGCCAGTAATCTCGGTTAATTGCATCGCCGATAGGAAGGGCGGTTAGACAGCCGCGGCGCGTCCCGCAGTCCAGCTCTGGAGCGGCTGAGCACAGGCCTGGTTGCTCCTGGAGCAGGATGGTCCAAGCGTTATCGTGAAGTTGTCAGTTGACTTCTGTGAAAATTGTTATGTAAAATATTTCTTCCTTCCTTCAAATTGTATGGTCATATTCGTCGACCGGCTCGGAGGTCTGATTTGATGCACGTCGTCGTTGCATTTGTCTTGTTGTAGCCTGCGACACCGCGTCCTGTCGCCGCTGAAGTACCAAGCCTGACAAGCTTGCATACTTCATCGTTCACCGCGCCGAATGCCTGGGAGACGCATCCCCTAGCCAGCATATTCCTGCCGAAGGTAGAAGGAGGGCAGTCTTGGGCAAGGGAAGCTGTAGGCAAAGCGAATATTCATAGGCTCAATCTGCAGCTCGTCAGGTCGTGCCTTGACTGTGCCCTTGACCCTTTGGCTACGCAATCAGGCATCGAAAGACCACTTCGGCCCAACGCGCGCGCAGACGCGCAAAATTTGATTCTTCCCGGCGTGCCAGGTCGCACATCGTCTCCGAGCGTTGTGTCTACATGCAGGAAGAGAAGAAAAGGACACGGGTGGACTAGGCGCCGGCTTCCCAACACCTGGCCAGCAAGGGCAATTCTTGAGGAAAATTCTAGAGAATATCACATACTTTGGGAACCGGTATCCGGCGAGTCCGAATGTGAGCAAACGTGGGAGCCGAAACATTATGCGAATGCTTCTCTTGTCGCAGAATGGAAGCAGCGTCAGCGCGCCATCGTGGAAATGCATACCGACAGTGACGAGAGTGTAGAAGTTCTTCAGCCGGCAGACCCGGGAAAAACTGAATATCATGGCAAAGTGGAGTTTGGAGGATCCTCACCAAAAACTCTTCCAGCCATTCAGTCGACCAAACAGCACAGTGCCAGCGATGGGAATATTCGTGGGTTCTGCGCCCATCTGCATCAACAGAATACGTCTGATGAAGTCTTGTCATGCCCCTCAAGGCAAGCAGCTTCAACTGTGAATTCTGATCAGGCTTCATGGGATCATTCAGGCACCGATCTGCCGCATACGAACCGTGACCCAGTGTGTGATTCAAGTGAAAATAAAGGTCATGGGGGACACGATCCACGTCCTGGTACAAGGATATGCACGTTGCTACTGCCAGACCCGCCTGCTCTAGCGGAATATGTCACGCATGAAAGAATGAATTCGATCCCAAATGATGGCGAATCACCACAGACCGCGAGCGCTGCTAAAATGTTGGGTTATGATAAACACTCGTCTTCCGGGAAGCTAGCAAGTGCACGACAGCAGCTGCGAGATCTGCTCTACAGACGCAAGAACCACCGACCGGTCCGCGGAAGATCTAAAGCCCCAACGTCGCCTCCAAGCTCTGAATATTGCTAACTGGGCAGTGAAGAGGACTCGCAGGGAGGCGGATTCGGAAGAGGAGCAGGAAGCAGGCACCTCGGACTCTAGTCGACGGGGGGCTCCGCTTTGACCGCTGCGCGTCTATAGAGTCGCACGTGGTAACTTGGCGCAAGACACAAAACAACAACGGAGCAAAGAGGCAGCGCGTATCTTCGATCTCATCACTTACTCACTTTCGACTTCCGGCCTTCTGATATCACAGGTCACTAGGTGCGACAGTAAATGGCGTCCGCTCGTCTGCGAGTTCCGCCCAAGGGGCCAGAGGCGTGCAAAAGGCGACCAATGGAGGACGAAGCCTCCGGATCCGGGCCGGAAGAGGCAGGGAGTGTAGCGCTTCTCTCGTTCGATGAGATGCCGCAATGGTTTCAAGACGACAATAATAAATGGGTTCTTCACGGTTATCGACCCATATCACACTCGGTTCGCACCTCGCTCCGCAGTTGGTGGAGACTCCACAACGAGACGGTCAACATCTATTCCCACCTCATCCCGGCCGTTGCATTCCTCCTTGGCGAGTGGTATATTCTACAGTACCTTAATCGCGACGATT